>NW_015112922.1:424718-485383 GCF_001443285.1 Poecilia latipinna
CCCCTCCTGCCAGCCCCCCTGCTGAGACATTAATTAAGGCTCCTTTTAGGTCCGTTTTCAGCAGTTGTCCCTGTAACGCTCTCGCTCAGTTAAAACCTGCTCATGCAGGTGGCCCCGATGATCTCACAACAAGCTCCTTAATTAACTTGAAGTTGTAACAAATAGCTACACTTTTGTCTCCGTGTTTTCCCCTTTCTGCCTCCCTTTGTTTCCCTCTCTCCGAGCGTCTTCTATTGAACATCTGAAATTAAAATACCTAAAAGAAGAAGGTTATTTTTCTTTTAACCCGGCGACTCTCCTCTGCTTGAACGTTCTGTCTTTCTCGCTCGGTAGCCTGTCATCGCTCGCGGAGGATGATCACGAGAACAGGCAGAGATTCAGGAAGGAGTGGAGCGCTGCCATCGAAACAGGCATCACACCTCTCCCACACGCCGCTAATTAGACTTAATTATTAATACACTTTGATTTTTTTGCCTTGCTTCTCCACCATCAGGTGCCAAAGTATATTTTGCATGTTTCTATAAATGAAAGGAGTGAGGTTAATTGATTGATACTGAAGGGTTTTTTTTCCCTCTCTCTCTTACCTTGCAAGTTAAATCAAAGGCAATGCCAGTTTAATTGATGGCATGAAAGTCAGTTTAGAAATTATTAAAGGTAAAGTTGAAAGGAGGATGTTATTCAGTAGCAAAGTTATTTTAAAAAATAATGAATTTTTGTATAATTTCATATAGATAAATCTATCAATCTATATATCTGACTGTCTATCTCTATTTTTTTTAAATAAGTACAAAAAATTTGTATAATTTCATAGATAGCTAAATATATAGATGAAGTTGGTCCTGTATTCATCCAATTGTCTACACCCATTTTCTGCAGGGCTGCTTAACATGTTCATTTTGATGAAACAATTCCATTGATTTTAGCACAGCTTTTTTTATGTACAGCTTTTTTTATGTACAAAGGTTCCTGCCAGAACCTTTGTTTTTGCATGTTTCTAATACACTTGTAAATCCGATGCACAACCGACATCTGCCAACAGCGATCATGGATGACGAAGCTGCTTCTCTTGGCCCACTGGGGGTAAATGACAATGTGATTGGACGCTGTAAAACAATATTCTGTTCAAGTTGTGCTAAAAAGTAGCTAGCCTATGAGTGAAGTTATTCAAGCCTAAAATAGCATCTCAATGGTAAACATGTAGCAACAGGACCGACGTCCCGGAGGCTAATGTCACAGTTCACTTTTCTAAAGGATTGGTTCATGTAGTTCCATGAATGATCCGGGTTCCTAAAACTCACCAATCTGATTGTTAAAAAACCTAAATGACAGATTAGAAATAATAAATCTAATCATAAATCTGTTTGTTGAGCTTATATGGCTTCAAAAATTTAGCAGCAAAGAGTTTTTGAATTGAAATTATTTTGTCAGTATATTTGATTAAAATTCAATTAATTGCGATTAATTACTGACCCTCCAAAAAACTTGAGTAAAAAATTGTAATAGAGTACCACCACTACTTAATTTACTAATTAACCTTGAATTTAAAAATACTCTAATTACATCATTTAATACTGTTTTTAATTGTGGTAATTTTATGTGACTTTGTTCAGGGATTGTGTGGACATTGGACCATATGATTTTTAGACTGCATCATTCCTCACCTGCTCAGGCACTTCAGACGGAAACTAAGCTAAATCTGGTTAAATCTTTTAAGGCCTTTTAACATGTTTTGTCTCCATTAATTAAGCCAATAAACTAATCTTATCTCCATGTGCATGTGGCAAATGGTCTAATAATGTTTTAAAAGATGAATTAAAAATGCTTCCGGGATTAATGTACAGATCAGAAATCATACCAATATGTGGACACACTTCGCATAACATCAAAAACAGACAAAAAGGTTTTAATTAAGGAAAGAAAACCCACAAAGTTTGACAAAAAACAGACAGTTAATGTTCTTTTGTGATTGAACTTTTATTTTAAACACTTCATCTCTGTTCCCAGCCTTCATTGAAAAGTGCCTAAGTGACTCACCCATTAAATTGCTCTGACTTTGCTGCTGATCCCATGTTATTCCCTCTTTGGGGGGTGAGGACGGGGCAGCGGCTCGCCTTCGACCCCAAACTCATCACATGGACCAGTGCTAATACCCCTGGACCCGCGGCTTTCTCGTACGCGGCTTCGGTGCCTCGGAAATAGAATCATCTCTCCTTGCTACCAAACAAATAAATCCTTCCTCCCGTTCTGTTTTGATATGTAATGTATCAGTGTTTCACTCTTCTGAGATCTTGTTATGTGGCAAATCAGCGATGTGTCTCTCTGTGGCCACGCTTCATCTGTCAAACCGGATTTCTCCACCTCAAAATAATGATCCTCTGCTGCACTGAGGGCCCTGCTAAAGCATCTGCTTACTTAAGATGGCTTTACACTGCCGCTGTGTGTAGGGTAACACCTGGACCCCAAGAGGCGCCTGCAGTGGGTTACTAGTGGAGAGGCCCCTGACAGAAATGGGGGAGGCAAACAAGCACAGCATCAAGTGGCAGAGGGGATTTGGATGTGTGAGTAAAGCTGTGGTCGTTGTCAGTGGATCTCCGCCAATGATAGATGTCGTAAAGATATATATACCATACTTATCAGCGTTGGGGTGTGCCAACAATCACAAAGAAGGGTGCCATGTTTTATCTGGAGAGTCATTTTCCGTGGTATTGAGTAAGTCAATGGTACAACTGCAGTATGCTCCATAAGTGCAGTGTGGCGTCTCTGATAGCTTTGAAAGGGTTCATTAAGCAGTCATCTGTATATTGTCTAACTTACCTCTGGAACCCATCCCATGATTCTTCAAGTTCTTGGCTGAAAAAATATGGATATAATTGTGGTGAAGAGTCGACTTTTATTTTGTGGAATAATCTCATCATGGCTCCACCTTCATAATCTGAAGATGAGGAGAATGACCTGGAGCATTAGGATTAGATTACATCTACTAGCATACTAAGAAGCTTCATCAACACGAGCTATGAGCAGCCCAACAGCTTTGGGGCGTATCAGTGTTTGCAAAGCACATTTTTGTTGGAAGACGGAACAAAAAACAACAAACCAAAACTCATCTACCTGAAGCCAAAGAGTTCTTGTTAGAAGATACATTTTGCCTCCATGCACTTTTATTGTGATACTGATCTGCTGTTTGCGATGCTTTAAAATCAGATGAAAGTGTTTCTTAAGGGACAATTTTCTAATGTACATTAGGAATGACTGGGTTACCATGTACTGGTTGATTTTATCTGTCAAACCGCAAACTGCTAACGATGTGAAGCTAGGAGTTGCTTCAAGAACTCTCTTTAATGAGTCTGGACTGCATTTCTAATTCAAACTAATTTAATTCAATCAAACTTTAAATGGTTGATTATACACTAAGCATGTTTCCTAAAAACACAAATTAAAATTGTTTCTATTGAAATAATAAAAAATAAGCATTTCAATACTTTTTTGCAATTAGAACCACATAAAATTGTCGTGAATGGACTCATCTAAACTGGACTGCAATGTTCTTTAAATGTAGACATTTAAAAATTCAACTTTAAATGCCTTCATTAACATTTAAAGTCAATGTACATTTTAAATAATCTACACTGACTGCAGATTATTTGAAACCCAGTTTGAGATCAATGAAACAAATAGTATTTTTCTGAAAACAAAGGTATTGCCAAAGTTTCCTGTTGTCTCATTCTCATGAACCCAGTATAGTGCATCATCTCATCTGGTGAACCAAATTCATCTTTGCACATCTACCGATTCTACAAAATAGGCCTATTATGGTTTTATGCAAGTTCATAAAACAAAAAGATGGAGCGCAGATCACTTAAAGGAGTGTCTTTATTTTTTTAGCCATCTTAAAAATGTCGGCCTCCATACAGAAGCGACTGCATCTCCTCCCAAACTGCCTGCACTGTGCTGTTTGCTGCTCTGTGAACAGCTCTTTGCCGTTCAGAGAACAAGCTGCTGCAAGGTCGGGTGTGAGGGCAGGTGAAAACAGTTGGTGCTGTAGTCTTGAGAAAGAGCTTGCCCCCGATACCTGGCCTGTTCTTCATTGTACTGTCAGACCCAGAGAGGCAGCCTCCCCTGTGGCCGACCGAGACCCGCGCAGCCTACCTCCCGCCCTGTTATCTGTTGTAATTGAGCAGGGCTTTGAGATTGTGTGTGCGTGCGTGCGTGCGTGCGTGCGTGCGTGCGTGTCTGTGTGTGTGTGTGTGTGTGTGTGTGTTTTTTTTTACAGTCAGTGCTTTCCCAAGATGGAACCCTAAACAATCAGAACAGTGCACAAAAATAAGGTACTTTTAAGACCAGACAAGAAGCTAACTGAGTCTGAATGGACTATTTTTGGCTTTCAAGGAGCACTGTTTTGGGTTTTCCAGGCACATGGTGCCATTTTATAGCACAATCAAATAACAATAGCTGTGTTTCCATGACAAATGTGCACAAACTTTGTCAATATTACGTTAGTGTCAAAATAACACAATTTTGCCATAGATGTGTTTCCATTAAATAAGAAACGCAACTAAAATCATGTGAATAAATTTCTCCATGCTCCACCTACTTCCTGTTGTCTTCTTCTTCTACGTAGTAACAGCCGGTTGTTGATCTTGTGACTTGTGCAGTGTGATAAAAGTATTTCCATTGTGAGCTTGCAAAATAAACCCACTTTGATTCGGTCAAAAACACAACCTCATGCTAGTGGCAAAACTTTTAATGAAACAAAACTTTTTAAATTGAAGTGATTCCATTAAACAATTTGTTTTTCAAAATGTCAAATTGCACCAATTATATGGTCAATGCAAACACAGCTATCATTAACCTCAGTTGCTATAAAATGTCGTTGGGGAGGAACGCCGTCCTTGAAGGCGGGGCTATGTCCAACCAGGCGTTTTGCACAGCTGAACGGTTGCCATGGGAGATTAAAGGATTTCTCAAACATGTATGAACAAATCAAATCAACACTCCGAGTATATTTCTGATGAAGGAATAACATTAACATGTGATGAAAAGCTCAAAAAAGTTAATTTTCACATAATACCGCCTCTTGAAATAAGATCAGTCTTGCCTGGAGGTGACTCTTCTCTAGCTCCTTCCCTCTCAGCTCATCTTATTCCCATTTCTGTCCTTTCAGAAGTAAATTAAAGTGATGATAGGGCTTCATTAAAGAGGTAAATAAGAAGGGTTAGAGCCACAGCCCCTGAGTCTCATCTGTGTTGCTAATTGGCGCAGCGTGTGGGTTTGATGTGGTCGGGCGTGTGACCTGGGAGGGCTGCCAGCGCACCCCGTCCCTCCTTCCTCTCCGCTCTCCCACCGTTCCCACTGCGGCTCTCTGCGTGTTTGTTGGGTTTGCTAAATCAAGGTCTTCTCTCTCTCTTGTTTTAATCACTCCATCCACTTGGATGTAAATAAAAAAAAATCTATTTAATATTCCAACAAGCAAACACCTTTGGGCTCATTAATCAAAGTGTCATAAGATGTACTTCACTACAGGATAATTAATTTCCTGATATCCTCCAGTCATCGTGGAATGCCCTTAACTTAAAATACTTGACATTTAGCCCTCGATACGGAGCTAACAGACTTCACAAGCTTTCAGCAGATTGCAGTGCAGGACAAAAATATCAACTTACAAAATCATCTATTTGTTTTCACAAGGAGATCAGACTAGCTGCAGCACTGCTTCATTAAAATACCCCATCCCTTTCTGCAGCAAAGGTCAATATGTTATGATTTTCATACATTTTAATTTTTTGGTGTGTATATCTACATTTCCAGTGACACTTGGTGATAAGCTATCTACGTTTAGCAATCCAAGCTTCTAGCGTTTGAATTTCTTCAAATACTAGATGATTAATATTTTACAGTGTACTATGCTGAAAAAAACCCTTCATCTGCATTTTAAAATAATATTGAGTGACATCCCATCCTTAATTAAAGTCTTCTGGGATGGCTGTTGTATTGTATTTTTGTTGTTTTACAAGGTTTGAGAGTGTATTTGAGAATATTTGTCATGTTTTTCAGGATTACATTAATGAGGTCAGACACTGATGTTGTATGAGAAGGACTGGCTTACAGTCTCCTTTCCAGTTCATCCTAAAAAGTGTTTCAACCTTAGCACATCTACATGCTAAGGTTGTCAAAGTCAAGCTGTTCAGTGAAGCTGAACAGTCTTTAATTTCTCGCTTTCTTGTATAACTTCCATGTTTCATTACTAACTCTTGGAAACGTTTTTTTTTTTTTTTTTTTTTTTTTTTTTTTTTATTGAGTAAACATTTAAATGCACGCCAGCTTTGAGATTTTTTTTTTTTTTGATAAATATTTTGGTGGTAATGAGAGCATCTTAAGGTTCACTCTAAAGGTAAGAGCAGCTATCACTATAGCTTCTTTAGAAGCATTTGACTGTCCCACCATCAATTCCAGCTTCAAGAAGCTTTTCTGTTGTTTTATTTTTATTTTTTTATTTTTTATTTTTTGTCAACTTGAAACTTCACATTTTGGCTTTTCATTAAATAGACACCCATTCAAACAAACATGTCCTTTTCTGTTAGCTGTAGCCAAATTATCTCTGCAGTGATTCCAAAAACCATTTATTCTGCCTTGAACAGGATCATGTAGAGACATTATGTTGAGAGAGCAGTGAGGTTCTCTGCAGGTAATGTCCATTTAGACAAACAATAATAATAAAACATCTTAAAGTGTAGGATAAACTTGTAAATTAGTAGAGGTCAAGATTTTTATTTGACAAGTTTGAGTTTAGTGTTTTTGGATAACGTCCCCCCAACAGTCATTTAGAAAAATAACACTTAGAGGCCTAAATGTCTATTCTCAGTGGTTTCCTCTGGGATTGGCAGCATGTGCAATGTCAACTGACCTTTTGCAAATCTGGCTAATGGCTCTTAAGTAAGCACAGGTCTCCCTCCAGAGACGGCACCTTTAAAAAGGTTGTAAATAAAGCCTTGTCCCCAACAATTAGTCTACCGTTAACATGCCCTTATAGGATGTAGTCCTGCTTTCTGTATCTGAGGAAAACAAATAGTGAAATTTTCCCTGCACTGTTTTTTTTTTTTTTTTTTTGATGGCTCTGTGGTAAACCTTTTGGAAGGAAAGGCGTTTATCTCCTCATGGTGTTGTAAATGCACTAACTCCAGTGCTTTTTTTTTTCAGTCCCACACCAAGGCAGATATCTTACTGTGAACTTAACGATTCAGCACTCACGCATCAAACTGAGAGGCAGGAGAGAACATTGGAATATTTGATTTTTCTCATCATGCAACTGAGCATAAATAACACTTTGGAAAATGTCCAATAAGTGATTTTCTCACTTGCCGTGAACAAAGATATGTAAATTATTTGGTGCTCAAAAAAAAAAAAGTCTTTCATTTTCAGACTTAAATTAAAGCCGAAACTAGTTCTGAGTTAGACGATCAGCTTTGCCACAGCAAGATCTGCTTTTATGAGACTCATTACATTCGGAAGCCCATAGCATTATTATTTTATACAGCCCTGCAGCTCACATCAACAGCTCTTTTAGTTTAACTCATCCTCAGCACTAACTAAGAAGCAATATTGTGACATTTTATACAAGCCAGTATATTAAGAAGATATACAACTTAGGAGAGAAATTTCCTGCAAAAGCAGCAGGCCCCCGCATGTCTTTTTATGGCTAATGTAGCTTGGCTAATCATTTACCCCTTTTACCCAATAACAAGCAATTTAAAGTAAGTTGTTGTTAGCTCAAAGTTAGCCGAACAGAGATCATTAATGTCCAGCTTTGTCAGACCTAATAATTTTTCATTCAAAACAGTTTCTTATCTTTAGAGGGGCAGTGTTATGTCAAATCGACTTTTATGAGGTTTAGATTATGTTATGATATTCCCTGATAGCTTCCAGCACACAGAGCGGCCTTCTCCCTCTCAGCTCCTTCAGACTAGCTAGCAGCAATTAGCAAACACCTGGTGGAACTGAGCATCTGCTGAACTCATTATAGGAACTGCTGCTCAGTAAAATGTTGGTAAAAACATTGTTAAAGGGTTAATAGAGGAGCCATGTTGTGATGACTTCCTGAAGGCGGAGTTTCAGAAAGAGCAGGGGTTTTTAAATTTGCCACTTTAAGGCAATTACAGAGGTTTCTTCAACGAATACCTGCTACACCATGTGGGACTCCTTAGTTGGAGTTGGTGGTCATGGTTTGTGTACTGAAATGTTTGTCTTCCTAGTCCCTTCAGACTGTGCCTTCCTACCTGCTCAGTTCTCTGACTTCAGCACATCGGAAATTACATTTATTTTTGATTCCGCATCCCGGTACCAGTAAACCCAGAGCCTTGTACTGATCCGTAGCCTGGTAGTTAGGGAAATCCCTGATCTAACCAAGAGGTTACCACTCCATCAACAAGTTCCTAACACTGCTGTTAGATTTTAGAGGCAAGACATCACATTTAGGGCTTGTTTATATTGCAGAATGCCCAAAAAGTATGACGACCTAATCCGGTCTGAGCCGGTACTGGACAGACTCCTGGGCACGGTGCCGGTTTGTTAAGTTTGTTGCTACTGCTCTCACACAACCCATGTTGTCAGACATCCTGGACAAACCACCTTAGAAATCTTCACTTTTTGAACTCAAATTTGAACTGGAGGCATTGCTGTCACCACTGATGCCTTGTATGTATGTTATTTTGTTGCTTTGATGGCTAGAGAGGCAGATTACCCCAGAGGAGAGGCAGATTACCCCAGAGGAGAGGCAGATTACCCCAGAGGAGAGGCAGATTACCCCAGAGGCTCTAGAACTTTTCTGTGGTTTCTGACCCTTGAGCCTACTGGTTTTCTGTCATACTTTTCATATCTTTACAACTCTGGCATAGAAATTGCATGGAAGTATTACAACGTACAATCATGAACACAATTGAAAAGGAAAAATAGCAAAAAATTATGACATATGCTCATAAATATTAAATCTGTTATTCCTAATTCATAGCTTTATGTCATGTTGAAGCAACATTAATCTTTCTCCCTTTGCTCCTTCATAGCACCTGCTTTCCAACTGTTTCTATTCTCTCTGCTTTTTTCTTCTTTCTTGCCTTGTTTTCAGCAGTTTTGACTTTGCAGCAGTGCCGGTCAAATGGACGGGGTGTCTGTTTCAGGGCAGGTTGTGACTTGTTTACTGTGTATTTGGTCATTCTTTGGCATCCCACACACTGTCTGAAACCCCATAAATGTTTGCTGCTAGTCAGTAAATGTCAGCATCAGAAAAACAGACATTTAGGCTAGCCAGATATACCTCCTACTCACTGAAGGAAAAAAAGAAGAAGCTAAACAGCTTCTGTAGCTCAGTGTGTGCAATGCTGGTAGGTCTCCGCAGGTTGTGTACGTTTTTTTTTTCTTTTCTAAAACTAATGCCTAACATTTGTCTCTGCTTGCCCTTCTTTATTTAGAGTGTTTAGAGAAAATAGTATATATTTTCAAAAATATTGAACTTTTGCATGATATTCAAATTGCTGGAGCTACAACTGTAACGTGCAGCTGCAGGTAGAGTACATTGGAGGTGGAATTAAATCTAACACCTATAAATCTCAGTATTACCACATTAGCTGGTGTTTATGAACTATTTTATGCTTTGGTTCTTTTAGAACTAAAGATGTTTCTCTGGTTGAATGTAAATGTTGTTAATCTGCTATTGTAGCCTTAGAAACAGAGATGATAGATCTCAACAAGGTTTTTTATGTGCTAAATTAAAGGTTGATGTTATTATTGTCCCATATTTTTTTTGCCAGAGCAAAAAGTTGCATTGATAATGTTGTATTTATACATGTGATGACAGAGTAAACAGAATCAGACAGACCAACAGAACCGGTTACCAAAAGAACTAAAGAAGTTCAGTTCAGATCAAGTGATGTGAATCTTTAGCCACTTTACCACTGATTCTATTACGAACCAGAAAGGTATAAATAATATTTAAATAAATAATTAATTCACAATTTTGCATTATTTACTATTACTGCTTTTAATTTTGTTTTAGTGTTACTCTTCATATAATCTACACCTGGTCTGTTTAGTTGTGACACATAAACATCCTCCTTCTGTACACCAGGCACTTATTTAATTAATCCATTGAAATTAACGTGTTGAATTGTTTTCCGTAATTTTGACTTTAGAGTTGAGCAAAAATAAACACTACAATCTATGGAGCAGCTACAACTGAACTGAATGGTATTCTTTAAAATCCAGTTTGTGATTGTTGATACCATTTACTCTTTTTGTAAGAGGTGTTTTTAAATAAAACAAAAATACTAAAACATCCCCTCATGTAGTTTATTCATTTAAACCTCATATCTTTTACAGTCTTGTCCAACGATACGAATGCATCTGTATACGTCGATATATTTTGGATTTGATTTGCTGAATTACATTTTCTTTTTCAAGCATTTGATCTTCCTTTAAGGTCTCCACCATCGTACAATTAAAAGAAATATTTACCAAAGCAATCCACAGTAAATCCTTGGCTTGGGGCCGTATCACCAGGTTTGTCACCATATGGTGTGAGCCTGCTAGACCCCCACCCGCCCCCCGCCTCCACCCTTCCAGTCATCCACCTAAACTGTGCTGTCAAGCTGCAGCCTCTTAAAACACAAGACACAAGCCCGCTGATTAACATTTTCAGGCTGCAGCACCGAAAATTAGGCCTTGGCTTTATGTACGAAATCTGTTTCTCTTAAATGATTCATGCGCTCCAATATGTTAAGACTGGGAATTATACTTCTGATATTTATTTCATGCCATCATGCCCTTGGAAACAAATAGAAGTTTATGCTGAGGATGAAATATTAAAATCAGATCTGTAAAATAAATAAGTAGAAAGACCAGTATACATATTTACAAGAGACATGGTGTGATAGTTGGAAAATAAATGAGGGGCTCATCTAGCATACTAAGAAAATGATGTACAATGAGGCAAAAAGTGCTTTGGGATATTTTGCCGAAATAATTTATGAGGCTAAATAAATCATTTATTCAGCCAAGCTTAGACTATTTATCTAAAATGAATGCACTCTGCATCGGTTTTCATAGCTCAGCATTTAAAAGAGGCTTTTTAAACGAGGAACTGAGGAATAACTGATTCTGAACTGGGGAACGGAGACAATATCGATGAGGTGTTAGAACAGCGGAGCCACTGTGAAAACTCATTTATTCATGCATTCAGCGAGACAATCCTAACCTGCTTTGACCCGCCGTGTCTTTAAACCGTCGCTTCTCTGCCTTTTGTGCATTTTACAGTGACGCTCCACACTAGGTAGCATCGCTGACACCAAACGTTGGCCGGGGCGGGTTTAACCCCCTGTTTTTTTTTTTTTTTTTTTTTTTTTGAATGGAACCCAGTTAAACGGAATCGGGTCAACTCCATCTGATTTTATTTGAAATGCTTTCAAGAAACTGCGTCTAAAATATACAACAGCAGACGATTAAACATGCTAACTATTGGTGGGGTGGAGGGGATGAGCGTGCAGTGATGAATAGCACTGAAGCATTAGCTAATGTGCTAGTTAATGTGGATATACCGAATCGTCGCACTTCTGACAAATAAAAGCGTTTGAACCATTTAATCCATTTTGCTTTACTGCATCGCACATATCAAAAGGCTGTTTTTGAAAAGTGCTTCGTTTTATAACTGGAGGGTACGCTTTGTACGCTTTTTACCCCCTCCACCTCCCTCCATCCCAGCCCTTCCCTCCGCCGCCAACACCCACCCCGCCCCTCCACTCCTCGTTTCTGAAGAAAGCTAGGTGTTAACACTACAGAAGCAAAAGGAGTAAGAAGAAATCCTGCAGGTACCCTGTGGGTATCTTTCAAATTAATCGTCTGGCTGGTCTGTCTTATGTGCCGTTTTGAAACATTAACAAGACCTTTGAGAGCCTGGAGAGAGAGAGAGAGAGAGAGAGAGAGAGCAGGACATGGCATGATGGTCTTTAATGTTTTATTGAACAGATACAAATTATTTTGACTCACTGTTCACTGTTTTGGTGTGAGACAGTCAGAAGGCGAGCCAGGGCACGCCATGGGCACTGCGAGGGGACGGCAGAGGAAGCGTCTGAAGCTGAAAGCCACACACTCGCATTTATTTCTGTTCTGCTGGAAAACAACGCCATGATGCGTTTCAGATAACACTGGATGTAGTTGTGCATGTGAATGTCTGCGTAAAGGAGGTGTGTGTGTGTGTGTGTGTGTGCGCGTGCGTGTGTGTGCGTGCGTGTGTGTGTGAAACAGCATTGGTCCTGATATGAATCTGATCTTGAAAATGAGTGATGACATGAATCTTTTGCTTTTGGTGGATTTTCCAGAACAGAATAGAAAATGTTTCTCATGATAACTTGCCTAATGACGTGTCTGCAGGAGACTGGATTGTGATTTTGTTAGGCTTCTTCCCCACAGACTAGCCAACAGCCATTAGCAAACACCTGGTGGAACTGCATGTCTGCTGAGCTCATCATACGAGCTACTTCCAACACTCCTAAGAATGGTTGAAAATGACATAATAGAGGAACACTATTGTGACAGCGTGCTCTTAAAGACACGGAGCCCAATTTTAAGACATCAGATGCACCTATGGGTGCGTTCACACTACAGTCTGAAGTGACTCAATTCCGATTTTTTTTTGACGTAATGCGACCTGTATCCGATCTTTTCATGGTAGTGTGAACAGCACAAGTCGGATTTTTTTTCGAATGTGACCCATATCCGATACGTATCCGATACAAATGCGACCTAACGTCCAGGTTGCATTCAGCCGAACTGAACGTCACTGATTCTCAACAAATCTCACTATTCTGCATCGTGATACACGCAAGCGGGAAGAAAAACAACAACCATGACGGATTATATGAGGATTAAGTTGTTAATATGCTGCTCCGGCGGGACAACAACTTCAAATATGTAAGCTAAGCTCCACCGTTAGCCTCCATGTTTACTTCTGCAAACACTGAGCACTTCTTCTTTTTATGGCGGTTGGCAGAACACTTAGAACGCTGATGCTATTGCGCCCTCTGCTGCGCATGCGGGACACTTTCAGGTCGTTTGCCCGTTTACACTGCAGAACGCATACAGGTCGCATTTACTGGCAGTGTGAACGGCCCCGGCAAAAAAAAATGCAGTGTGAACGCAGCACCCTATGATGCAAAGTCAAATTTTTTTGCTTTTTTTTTTTTTGTTTTTTTTTTTTGTTTTTTTTTTATGTACAGCATTTTCATCAGTGAAATTATATAATTACTTGATTTTGAAAAAAAAAAAAAAAAAAGAACAGAAAATACACAATATTGCCATTTCAATAAAATATACAAAAAACGTTTGCCAAATTTGACAGTGTGAGTTTTTGATATTTGAATATTAAAGCCATCAAACATAACTGCAAATCCTAAAAGTAACTTTATGGATTCTGGCTTCATATTTCCTCAGGCCTGTCAAGAAGAAATGGCTGAACGTCATTAATTTGTTGGGTGATCTAATAAAAACTCCAGAATGTACTTTCTGGATTTTTACACTGTCTCAACTTCATCTGATTTATTTATTTTTTGTCACTTTTGTCAGACTGTCACTGCAATTTGACCCCAGTCTGACCCCTATCTGACCCCAGTCTGACCCCTATCTGACCCCAGTCTGACTCCTTCATCACTTCCTTCCTCAGTCCTCTCACTGTCAGCCTCTCTTCCAAACTCCTCAAGATCTCTTACATTTCCATCCATTGTCCAGATTCCTTCTTCACTTTATTTTGTTTCTACTACAACTATCAAAACTGTTACATTATTACACCTATAAATATATGCTTCATATTTCAAAAGGCATACAAGTCAAATTCAGTTCAAATAATATATTTATACAAAATTAGGGAACCTTTAGTATTGCGGGGGTTTTTTGTTTGTTTTTGTTTTGTTTTTTGCTATACAACTGAAACCAGAAGTTTACATACATCTGCACACTCAAGTTTACATATTAGAGAAAAACACAGGAACTTACCACAGCAATCATAAGTTCAGTATATATAACTGTGAATACAGTTGGATATTAATATGAGAAATTAAACAAATAACATTGGTAATAATTTTTGTTTCACTGAAATTTATTATAAAACTTTTCATAGAAGAACTATGCATTGACAATGCAAGTGTCAATGCATTGGCTGCATTGACACTTGCAGCCAATGCATTCTGTCTCACTGTGAACAAAACTGAAATGGGTGGACAACACTTATGCTTGCTATAGAATGCAGATTAGCTCAACAGAATAATGTCAACAAAGCAGTTTTAAAGCCATCCTCATGAACATCTTTTATTTGTGATTGCACAAAGCACACTTGCACACTTTGCAGTGGGTGCAGCTGAAAAAAACCCAATAAAGTTCTTCAATCAACATAGTTAACTTTAGTGAGGGACTCCTATGCACTTCTAAAATTAGCAACCTGAATAATTAAGAAAAGACAATGGGTAGAATCATCCATCTGTCCATCCATCTGTCCATCCATCTGTCCATCCATCTGTCCATCCATCCGTTCATTCATTCATTCATTCATTCATTCATTCATTCATTCATTCATTTTCAAACTCCTTGCCCCTACTGTTGTCAGGAGGCGTGCTGCTGTCTGTCTACAGCGAACATTCCGGGCGAGAGGCGGAGTCACCCTGGACAGGTTGCCAGTCTGTCGCAGGGTAGAATCTTATGTTCTTTAACTCGAATATCGGAGTTTTGAGTACAGATTGTGTAATATAGAATGTATCTTTAACCACAAAACAGAAGCTGTTCTTCACCTCAAGATAAATTAAAGGGCCACGAAACTCCTGCGTTTGACACTTGACCTTTGCTTTCATTCCGGTCTTGTTCTCTCTGTGGATCCCTCTAGTTCAGTTTGTTATTCTGCCTGACTGCTTACATTTCTGTCGTTTCATGTCATCGTGTGAACGCATAGGTCTATTATTTCATGTGGCTTAAACTTTAAGGGAATAATTTTAAACAAGTCAGGATAGGTTTATGGCCTATACAAAACATTTTTCTTATACTTTTTAGGACTTTGTCACTTTTATGCAAATTATGCTGTTGCTTATTTGCATTGACATCATAATTACGAGGTTTTTGAAAAGTCTTGTTTTCCAGACACCAAAAAGTGTTAACCTATTGCATTAACAGCTTGGGTGGGCGCAGCTGGCTCTAGAATCAATTCACTCAAACGGAAGTACAAAAAAATGTGCAAAATGTGAATTTTACATTATAGTTCCCATTTAATTTAAAGAACTAAAAGCAGGTGACTGCTGTGTTGGATCTTGGAAAATATTAAGGTTTATGTTTTAGAAATGAACCCAGAAGCAAATATTTCAAACAGCTGGAACATTTTTTCTGAAAGTCCAGAATAAAGGACACGACCCTGACTTTGGACCAGGTGCTTTGTTACGGATCAACTTCTGGCCGACCAGTTAACTGGCACTGCCTCCCAGGCAAAGTAAATTCATAGAACAGTTTTTTATATCTATAGATGTATAATCCTCCAGTTTCTCATTAGAACTCATTAATAACTTCACCGTATATCATTTTTGCACGAAGTTGAAGGTAAAACGAGAGCTGATAAAGCCACAAAGCTTCTACTAGAAGAAAATGACAACAAAGAGAACCACCACTTCTACTCCTCTTGCTGTCCTCTGAGTGCAGTCGCTATTTATGCATGATTAACAGACCTGCTAATTCAATTAGTGTAACAAGTCGTGGTTCTTTCTCTTACACTCGATTGTTTCTAAAGTGCTAATGATGCATTTACATTGTTAATGTAAGATACTTTATCATGTTCAACATCTGAATGATTCCTCTAGGACTGAGAGCAGTCTGTTCCCATTAATGCTGTTGGATAATCCACTCACTAGGTGCCACAGAGTCATTACTCACCGCCATCATTTACCTGCTAATGTGTGTTAGCTGGGAGCAAGGAGATGAAATTCTGTCCAGTTTGTGAGAGGTGACACGTGTTCATGCAGTCGTTCTTCACATGCTATGTGTGCCAGTTACATGACAAGCCCTGGTTTCTTTCACATCCAGCATCACCAGTAATACACCTGGAACGCAGGATGACTCTTTAAATGATGTGTTCAGGTGTAACAGTAGTGATGGCAAAAAAGAAAATTAGAGTTTTATTCCCAGTCAGAATAAAGAGCAAAACTGAAAATAAAAATGTAAGCCTATTATTGCAAAACTTTTTTTTTTTTTTACATATGTGGATGAACATAAAATCTGAATGTTCTTAATATCACTATTGAAAGTTATAACTATTTACTGTAGTGTTAGAGTTGTGTTTGCAGTTTAACATTTCTTCAAGATGAACAAGATTAATTTTACCATAAATTAACTTCAGATGATATAATTTGGCTTTTTTTCCTCACTATTGCCTCAAAACTAAAGCCAGTGATCCCAAGAAGCAATGCGGCCCAAGCCATCCCATAAATAGTCCAGTTTCTTTTTCTGTGAGTGTCATCTTTATCTGGACTTGGCATGGGAAAAGAAGCAAAAGAGCTAATTACAGGAGAGTGGATGGAGCTGGGGAAAGGATCAGGTAGGGGCAGATAAGGAAGAGATTAACAGCTGGGAGGGGAGTGGGTAGATATTAGTTATCCCTATTGATTTCTGATTGTTTTGCTTTTTGTTGATGATAATTCATGGGAGGTATAAACCCGGATTTTTTTTCATAACAAACCAAGAGCAGCAATGCATCACCAAACTGACTTCTGACTAGAAATCCTGAAGAAAGGCCACATCTGAGGTGAAGTTTGAATGATCAGACATTGTCATGGTTGTTCCAGGTTTATGCATCATATCAGGACTGCAGTGTAGCCTGGAAGAATGGACCAACTTTTCTTTTAGATTTGATGATGCACACACCATGTGCTTTCAGGTTGAGCTTTGTGGGGCTCAATGTGAAAGCGGAATAGTTCAGTAGACATGAAAGTTTCATCTTCTGCCATAAAGAAAGATGGCAAAGTAGCCATTAGACAGATTCGTTTAATAAGGAAGGAGAGAAAATAGTCAAGCGAGGCCTGCAAGAGTAAATTAAACTTCACTCTACATGGTGGAAGGAAAACCTTGAACATAGTTTCTGTGTGTGATTAGCACAGATATATTATTGAGTCTGGAGCACTCTAAAGTCCATTTGAAAGTTCTGAAGTAGTAATGGTCCTGTTAAATGAATTGGTAGCGTGCTACGGCATAGCAGGAGCTTCAGGAAAAAGAATTGGAGAAAGATATGATCAAAGACATGGTGATACAGATATGTGGACTGGGTATGAAAAGGTTAAGGACACAAACGACTGACTGTTTAGCCTTTGCTTCCGGGTATTTCCATTTGGATCTGACGGGAAACTTAGAGGGCAACATCATCTGTTCAGGAATCTAACGCCCGTTTACAATCACCCACTGAATACAGCATTGGTTTCTCCATTACTCTGAAGGACGGTTGTAAACAAACAAAGAAATGTTGACGTGATGACATGCTGAAGGCGGAGCGTCTCTAAGAGCAGCAGCTTCTTAAAGAGACAGAGGCCCAATTTCAGGGTGTTAAATTGGGAATTACATTTTATTTTAACTTATATTTGTCATATATAGCATTTTCATAACTGTAGTTGATTGTAACTTGATTGTACTCTAAAATGTCACCATGTGGCTGGAAAACACACAAAACTGCCCCTTTAAAACTTGTCAGACTCAAAGATTTTGGCGAGTTTGTTTCTCATCTGTTTAGACTGAGCATCATGTGTTGCCAGGCAGTTTCTGTGTAAGTGATTTCTTGATTCCACACATCAGATAGTAATAATCAGGCATGGATGTACCTGGTACATAGTGCCAAATTTACACAGAGACCCAGGGTAATGTATAACTCTGGGAAAAAAAATGAAGAGACCACTGCGTTGAACCACATTGAAAACCTCCTGGTTATTTCAACAAATATTGATTTCTGAACTCTCCCTCAATTAAAACAATAGTATTGTTGTTTCTAAATGAATATGATCTTATTTTCTTTGCATTATTTGAGGTCTAAAAGCACGGCATCTTGTTAATTATTTTTGAACATTTCTCTTTTTCTGCAAATACAAATAATTTTTTGCTTTGAATTTCGGAGACATGTTGGTAGTCCATAAACAATGTTTATTTTACTCAAACATATATCTATAAAAAGTAAAATCAGACAAACTGATCATTTTAACCGGTCTCATTTTTTCCAGAGCTGTATGTATATATATATATATATATATATATATATATATATATATTTATTTTTTATCACAGCAATGAGAAAAATATGTTGTCACACAATCGCTGTTGCCAGAAAAAGATTGTGTTACTAAAGCATGGTATTAGGATGACAGTAGATGTGAGGATAAACATATAATGCCAGGAGCTTCTTCATTACACAGACAGGAAAAAAAAAAAAGTTGCCAGCGTTTGAATGGAAACAAACATTGCTCTGGGCCTCTTTGTAAACAGCACACAGCTGCTATTTCGAGTGATGGGAGCTCCACCTTGTCACAACAATTCCCTTAAAGAGTAACAGTTTAATGTCAACAATATTCTCTCCATCTGCCTGCTCATGAAAAACCTTTACCAATCCACAGGGAAAAATGTTTTCTCCCATCCTGAAAAAAGAAAAAAGCACAATGGAGGTAAGATGAACCCACAGCGTCACAGTCAAAGGCAAGATAGCATTAGCCTGGTGGAATGAGAGCTTTCCTGGTGACACACATCCATCTGTTTGCGTGTTTCAAAGAGGTGTCACGCCTTCCGTTATTTAGAACATTTCCAAGCCCGAACCCCTCTGAGCTGCGCCAGCTGACTGATTTGCATGGCCACATTTGTGGGTAAAAAAAAAAAAAAAAAACGGGAGGCATTTCCACCTGCCAGGCTGCAGCGCTTTCTTCTGAGGAGTTTGATTTGCCTGTAGTAATCTGATTGGGAGGGATTCATCCAATTATGTGCTGATAATGAGACAGCTTGACAGGGAGAAAACACCTTCGCAAGGCGCATAGAGTCACAATTTCATTAGGCTAGGTCGCGTGCTCCGTTGTGCTACAGATTACAGCACAATTTCTTTTCTTTCTTTTTTTTCCAGCTATTTGACCTTATTTTCAACTTTCATTTCCACCTTAATGTTTGCGCGCGAGTTTCTGTGGAATGTTGCCGGTGCCTAGGAGCAGCTGATTGCCCCGAGGCTGGGAGCGGGCCCGGGGCAAAACGTCTAGCAACCACAGCAGAGACCAGTGTGTGCAGAGGTGAAGGTGAGACTGACAGAAAGGAGATTTAATCCCCATCTTCCATCTCTGTCATGGGGCGGGAGGAAAGTGAGATCACAGTCCGGAAAGATGGATGATCGCCTTGCCAGGAATATCGGCAATCCGGCCTAATATGCGTTATGGAGTCACAGCTTCTGGGGAATAAAGCCCAGCGCCGCCGAGGTGGTTTGGAAGGGCCTCGGTTTCCTTCGCTTATAAAACAAGGAGAAAGACAAAGGATGAAACAGCCGAGGTGTGAGTTCCTCATTGAGACTGGCTGATCGGCAGTTTGAAAGGGGCGAGTACGAGTCCTAAGAGCAGTAAATAACCTACACTGTTACATGTCGTCACAACGTAACAGAATAAGAACGTCTAGCCTACTGCTTACTGTTTCTCATCTATTATTTTTGCCTTGTACAGGTTCAATTCCACACCCTAAAACTCTGTTTACATCCCTGCTGGTATTTCCAGAATTAATTTCTTTTAAATAGTTTGTTCAATTTTGTGCACAAGCATAAATACACACTTTGGAGTGAAAATACCTGTAAAATATAGCAACATTAAACCGTTTCCTTAACAGAGTTGCGTGATTTTAAAGTGTATGAAGTTTAATGATGGAAATAAATGTACCTGGATTTTTTTGGTCGGATCAACTGAAGCAAAGCCACAACATTCCTATTAGCTCAAAGTCGAGGATAAACTGTCAAACACCATTACACCACAAAGCAAAAATATCTTTCTATTTTTTCTACAGCACTTTGGTGAGCTGCTGTGTTGTTTTTTTAGGTGGAGTTTTGTTAGGCTTTAAATGGCTCGGATATCAAGTTGGCTGTTAAGTTCACAACTGATTAACAAAAAATAACTAAAAAAAACTTTCCAAACTTGTATCTGAACAAAGTGGTAGATTTCTAGGCAAATGTCTCTTGGACAAATGACACCAAAGTAGAAATTTTTGGTCATAATTAACCCAAAAAGCAGAACAAATCATATGAGCCCAAAAGATGAATGCCAGCTGTTAAGCATGGTGGAGGAGGAGTGATGATCTGGGCAGCTTGCAGTAACTGAGTCCCATCCACTCTCCTCATTCTGATGCTTGGTTTAAACTTCAGCTACTTTTCTCTAAGTACCTAATAAAAGGGCCAGTTTGTATTTGTACTGTATGATTTTATTACTTTTACGACGCTTGTTTAAAATTTAAATGTGAGGAGGCGCCCCACTAAATATTAAAATTATATATCATAATTTCTTAATAGATCTAACACACCTTATGGCTTATGTGTGTTAATAAAGTTTATTATGATTTTTGTTCTCGTAAGATAAGAACTTAAGCAAAAATAAAAAGCCGAAAAGAAAATGTTATCCAAAATCAACAGAAGGATTTTCACTCCAAGTTTCTGTCTTCCACAGTTTCAGGATTAGATTCTGTTGTGTAGCTAATTTGCTAGCTTGTTTTGTGCTCCTCCCTAAGAACTGTCCTTTCAGAGATAGAACACCCTTTAAAGTTGCTTGTCATCCTGCTAAAATTTCAAGGCTCACCATATTAATCTCTTCCATGTAGCCGCCTCCTCCTCAGAGGTTCAGACGCGCTCGGCGTGAGTTCTGCTCAGATATGAGAATCCTACGGAGATCCAGTGAAAACTTGCCGGGTCTAATTGGAGTTTCTGTGCATCCCTGTGTACGTCTGCCCATCTACTGGCAACGCGCCTCGCAAAATTAAGGCAAAATTCTTTGATCTGATATAAGATTTGAATAGTGGAGGTTTAAATATTTAAAAATCTTCTGCAGTATCACTTTGATCTGCGAAATGATTATTAGGGGGTTTGTTATAGAGAATCTACTAAACGGATCCGGGAGAGCCAGCCCACCGTAATTGCGAGTTGTCTTCGCCGAGAGAGGGTAAATTACACATTTTAAAGCAACAGGGTAAACAGTTCATTTGGATCTCGTCTTATTCTTTTATGTTTAATGAGAGCAGGAGACAAGAGAGTGACTTCAAACAGTCTAAACTAAAGTGGGGAAAGATTCAGTCTGCTGGAGAATGACATTCGGAAAGGAACGCGCTTTCATCGTTTATCCAGATGATTAGGAAGAGGAGCCTCTTTGTCTCTCGTTTCTGCCATTTGAGGATTTTTGGCCATCACTGGAGAAAGTGACAACACATAATTTATGCTAATATTGATAATGGGGGTGTTAACTTTATGATATAACTCCTTTTCTAAGAATACGATGCAGAGGAATCTCTAGCTGCCACTGTAGTCCAGTCTTTTCATCCTATTCAGGATTTGTGAACATGTTTAGAGTATAATAAAGAAAGTATTATGTTTTGTGGCAGACCTGACACACAAGTTTTGCTCAATAAAGACATTCTTGACTTTATTTTCTAACAGACAGATGATAGAACAACCTTTTGAATTTTTTAAAACTGTTTTTATTTTATTTTATTTTGTCTCTTGTATGTTCATTTCACACTCTTAAAACAGAATGAAAGTTCAGAGTTCACTCCCTGACTAGATACAAGCTCACTAACTCAATTTGAACCAGATCTCATTAAGTCATCAATATTTTTCTAATAAGTTTTTATTAAAATGTAATGTAGAATCGGTTTGCCAACTTTTGCAGTGAGATTGGAATTAGTTTTGGGAAAACTGTCTGCATCAGCTGCGGTCTGATGTAGGGGCTGATGTAGGGGCTGATGTAGGGGCTGATGTAGGGGCTGATGTAGGGGCTGATGTAGGGGCTGATGTAGGGGCTGATGTAGGGTACTGTAGACACGTTGCAACATGACCTCACATGCGCAAGATCCCCCCCCCCCCCTCCAACTTCCTGTTGGTGGGAAAGAAACAGCTGCTCATGGATTAAGACTACCATTAGTTTTAGCTGTCATTTTGTTATCATATCATGCTAAATGTACTTGTGATTATAGAAAAAAAGGGCGCAGTGTTTTGCTACGAATTGTCGACACTGCAAAAACTAGATATCAAGATCCAGGGGTTCACTTTTAAAGTTTATTATAAAAAAAATAGAAAGGAAGAGTAAAGTAGGTTATGCTAGCTTGACTCTGACAACTTAACATGTAGATGTTCTGCGGAATTTGGTGTATTTTGGTTCCATTAAAAAAAAAAAAAAAAAACATAAGGTGATCCCCACACCAACTCTCTCCCAGAGCATCAGTTTAAGCTAATCAACCAACTAGCTACTGAACCTTTCCAGAATGACAAATGTCAGTGATTTGACATGATGTGTTGCTGTTTGAGATCTTTGTGTTCTTCATGTTGACAGTTTCTGCTTGAGGGATTTCTTGATCCAACGTGGCACATGTGTTTGGATTAGAGGAGTGCAATGCTACATATTTTGGTATCAATCCAATAACAAATACCGGGCCAGTATTTCAGAAACCGATACCGATGTTTTTAGTATTTATTTATTTATTATTTAAGTTTAACATATCGTCTTCTGGCATTTAGGTGATTTGTGGTTTTTCCTTTGTTTAACCTTGTTAAAAGCTTAAAGTATTTGAACAAAATTTATAGGGGTCTACAAAATACTTTAACATATTACCAACATGGATGGAAATAACAGAACCATAAAACAAATTAGTGTGCATTTTTTTTCTAAGTGGAAAATGAGATAATTTGAGAGAAAATCCTAAAAAATCTTTTCTGAGGTAGAGTTGAGAAAGTACAACACAAAAATAAAAGAAAATTTCATAAGGGAATCTGAAACTAAATAGATGTCTTATGATGCTAGTATCGATCTGGTCCGATACTGAATTGGTATTGATACACCCACTCCTCGTTTGGATAGCTTTTTACCTCTAATAAATGAAAAATATATGATCTGAAACAACACAGTCTAACAAACCAACACAGAAGAAATGTGAGGGGATGAATCACTTTTTGTTTTTCGAACAACCATAATTTTATTAACTTTTGCAGAAACTACAGCAAATTTGTTCATTTTCTTTTCAATTGTAATAGGTTGTCTTTATATGCACTAATAATGTTTTAATAAATTCAAATTGGTTCTGAAATAAAAGTGCTCCATTGGATAAAAGTATGTTGGGATTTAAACATGTACTTTGTTTCTCTTCCACTTTTTACACCAACAGACATTAAAACCGTCTGCATTTGGTTTCAGTCTGACTTAAGTACAACTTATATAATATCACATAAAACACATTCCTTACCAGCCTCAGCACTGACCTTTCACTTGATCTTTCATTGCCCAAACCCACCCTTTTTACGCTCTCTTTCTTCACTAGCTTCCCCACTAAACACATAAATGCACAATCTTAACTGGAGCAGATGGGAGTTAGTTTGCGTGTGTGTGTGTGCATGTGTGTGTGTGTGCATGTGTGTGTGTGTGCATGTGTGTTTGCTTCCGTGCACATGTGGCGCTCCTCTTAATGGCGGCCACAGGTCAGTGAAGATACATCTTCAAAAACTGTTGTCGGCGGCTGACAGGTGACCTACCAGACCATGAATTGCCTGTCTAACATTTTCGTGCCGGCGTACCAACCGGTGTTTCCGATTGTAGTGCTGCGCCGCGTGCGCGAGAGAGAGAGCCACCTGCTCACCGACCGCTGCAATCAATGAAGATGATTTTTATTTCTTTTTCTCTCTCTCTTCTTCTTCTTCTCCTCTGACATGGCCCAAAAGAGGGTGATATTGACATTTGAGGCTGGAGTGTGAATCGATGCAACCAGTCAAGCCATCTGACTGAGCAAAACCCATAAACGCCGAGGCCTCTTGTTGTGGCTGGAGGATGGATTGATTGTCGGAACGGCAAATGTTAGGAAAGGGTGTCGATGCCGGTTTTATTTTCGTTATTTATTTGTTTGTTTTCTTTTTTTTTTAACTAAAAGTGAGATCAAGAAAAAGGGTAAAAGGTTTAAGAGTTATTTTAGTCAGGAAGCAAGTCTGATTTTCCTGAACAATTACTCCACAAATAGAAGCCATTTTATGTGTAACATCGTAGAGGAGTAAATGCTATTATCCGTCTCCATGCGGAGCTATGTCCTTCTTACTGCCTTTCCTGTCTTGTCAATATCTGCCTCCTCGGTAAGTAAAAGCCACTGACAGGTCCAATTTAGTCATTGTGCCTCTCAAAGTATGTTTCCACACTAATCAAAATGACTCCCCTGTTAAATAAAGCATGAAAAAAGCTTTTCAATGAACGGTCTGCTGGAGCGGAAGTCATCTTTCCAGTAATGCTAGAAGATTAATCAACAGATTGAATTCTGCTCTGCATTGCAAATCCCTCTTTCTGGCCTCACTTTAACTCAAATATGAGTTTTTTTTTTTTTTTTTTTTAAAGAAAATGTTTTAAAAAAAGGCACACATGAGATGACTTTTTTTTTTAAGAAAAATGGGAAGGTAGACTGCTAGCTGTTTCTTGAAGGGTCTGAGAGAGAGCTGCCACATCGTATGAGCGTGCCTTCCTGGTCCTAACTGTCAGCGCGGTTGGTAAATGGTTTTAAAGACGGCGTAGGCTGACACTCTGCATACCAGATTGTGGTCTGAATGGCACAACTTGGCACCTCAGCCTAACGTGGTGTGGCAGGTGGCCCGGTGCATTCGCCACCTGGTTTTGTGGGTCACTCTGGGATGGGATGTGAAAAATAAAACACAAAACAAGCATTAGCCTTCATCAGAGGGAGTGCAGGGGCATCCAGATGCAATAGGATACCATGTAAAAGCTAATCTACTTTGTGTGTTGGTGAGAAAGCTGATAAATATATTTCATGTCCTTAACATGTCCTGCGACAGACGGGCGACCTGTCCAGTCTGACCCCACCTCTTACCCGATATGTCTCGCTGGAGATTGGCACCGCTAACTGAAAACTTAGTTACTCTAATCCTAAAGCACTAATTGTAAACATTAGCTCTACTAACACAGAAGCATTTAGTGGAAGCTAAAGCTAAAGTGCTAACTTTAAATCAAATATCTGTCCAGACTACAAACCTCAAGCACCAATTTAATTTTGACACATTTTGCATGTTTCATACATATTGTACTTCTGTTTAGGCTGTTCTGTTTTGTCCATGTTTTATTTTCCTCCAGCAAGTTTCTTGTTTGAAGTGGTTATTTTGAAGAGAAAACAGTGAACACAAGAGGAAGCAGAACTCCGGCGTAAACATTCTTCACCCACTTCAAAATAAGAGCATGAATATAACTACTTGAAAAATGTCTAACAGTCAAGAGAGAACCAAAACTTCAGGCCAGATCTCAAAGTTTATTCAGCTGAAAGTTTCCAAAACAGCCACATGAATTAGCACTTTAGATTTCATTCAGAACCCAGACAAAGTGCTGTTCAGCACATGGAGAGGCTTTTCTATTAGCTCTAATTTCTGTATTATTTTATTATTGGTCTCTTGTTATATTCCTGACAAACAGAATTTCATTAAAATCACTGAAGTAAACACTTAAATAAATGATCTTTTCAAGGATATTTCCACTCAGATTGATTTGTGGTGAGTTACGTAATGCACATGAAAAGGAGGAGAAAAAAGTAGTTTTACCTAAGGAAATTGATTTTTTTCTTTCCCCCCCCCCCCCCTTGTTTACTGCAGCATGAGAAAGCGAAGGGCAAATTTTCCAAAATAGAATCGGCCCTGCCTTTTTTCTGCTCAGCGCGTGGAAACAGTATTGATTAATGGTCATCGCCCCGTTTTTCCAACGCAGAATGATGTAAAGACCCTGTCACTTACCATCACCTTCTCCGAGAACGTGTTCCATCAATCGCGGCGCCGGAGCGGGGCGAGCGGTGGCAGGTGGCACATATTTCACCTGCTCAGGCACAATGGGCCAGTAAGTGGGACAAGGCAGGCAGACAAAAGTGACACATGCGAAGGTGACAGCTTTTCACGCCTGGGAATAATGGTTTTGATAGGCGTCCTGCTTGTTTCGCCGCTGTGGACTGGACGGGGACCAAGAATGTGTGATAATATACACAATTAGCTCATGGCACTGAAAGGACCCGGGGCCTTCACAAGCCGGGGCAAATCTAAACTCTACCTTTCGCCGCCAAAGTGTGGCGGCTTGGTCTCGGCACGGCGCCGAAAGAATACCGTGTTTTGACACATCAAGGATACAATTATTGGACCCTAAAGCCGTACTTGTCCACACATGCAGCCTATCAGTTAGACATAGTGAATAGTTGTGGGAGCAGAGCAGTTAATATCCACATCACCACCGGGAGACTGTCATCCCGGCTCCGTCTGGTTCCCTGGATGTGCTACCCTATAAAAAAAAATAAAAAAAAACATAAATTACAAACAACGAAATTCATCCATATCTGCATCGTCTCTGATGTCTTCAATTCTTTTACATCAGCTAATATCACACGTACGCCACGACTTCAAAAGTACATCAGTGTTAATATCACTACAGCTGTCCAATTTATTCTGTACCAATTTTCCTTCTCCCCTGTGCTTTGTAAAGGATGCAGAGCTATTTTTGCTTTACATCCAACCGTGTTGACTTGTTCGCCACGTTAATATTCCACGATGAAGCCGCGGCGTGACAGAACAGAGGACGTGTGCGTGCTTCATGGCACTGTTTTGATCATCTTTATGGTACAGTATCTGCATACAGTTCTTGGAGCTTGTCAGCGCGGGACAAAGTGCTGCTGTTTGCTCTCTGTAGGGCCTCCCTACCTTATTACCAGTTCCTTCACAGTGGCTGCCCTGAAAGAGAAAATTATTAAATATCCATGGTGAAACTCACATCATGGAGTCTGTCATGGACAAAAAAGCTGAATAAAAGCTTAGAATATTTATCTTGTATCAAGATTTCCTCACGTGGAGAAAGTTGCCACTGAGCTTAGAGGGTGGACCGACTCTAGTCCATCGTTCTTCACGTTTTAAATGTCTCTACGCTCCAACAGAGGGGAATCAGGCGGATGCACTGCAAAAACACAAAATCTTACTAAGTATTTTTGAACTAGTTTCTTGTGAAAATATCTGAGTACACAACAAATTAACTTACAAACAACTTTTCAGAAAAATATGAGGTTGTTTAAATCAATAATTCCTTAATATTGATATAAAAATACTAGTTACATTGGCAAATTATTTCACCTATATGACATTTTTCACATTAGCTTAACTCTAAATCAGCTAATATAAAAGAGAGTTTAGACAAGAGGTTCAATAAGAGATGAGATGATATTTCATTCATCTGGTGGCAAATTCATTAATAAAACATGACAACACAGTGATGATTTTGAAAGGTTTTTTCATTGCTCCACTACTTCTGTCACACCACTGGTGACATGACAGATGAACTGGGAGTTTTTATTTGTTGTTGACATTAATTTGCACATGAACAACATGCTGTGTTCATCAGATGACCTAACATTTAGTCTGAGAATTTTAAATGTAAAGTTTCTCAGATGTAACTTAGAAAAGGCATTTTTAGAAAGGAAACTCTGTTAAAATCCAGGGGTTATACAGTCAGTAAGAGGATCTGGTTGGAATTTATGCAATATTTCAACTAAAGTGTGTTAAGCACATAACAGATTCAATACTGTCACTTTTACTCAATTACATATGAAGAAAAATGCTAAAAGATGCACAGAGAAGAAACAAATTTCAATCTTATTTCCATAATATTGAAGTGGGAAGTACCAGACAGACGCTACCAGTCAGAAGCATTTTGTACCTGATGCTCATCAGTGTGAGTCTCTCTATAAAAGCAGCACTTTTGGCAGTTTGCCACTCCAGTGCAGCTGCCAAGATGGACAGACATCAGTCATGACCATTTAAAACTAATCATTACTGCCGGTCAATTTGGGCCATTTACAAATAATTTCAAGTCTATGATTCTACAGAAAGGAAGACCATTGACAAGTGAAAAGATTTAAGATGGCTGCCAGGAGTGAACGTCCCAGCAAATTCACCCAAAGGTCAAACTGTGTAATGTTTATAGAGACTGTAAATGCAGTGCTATACCTCCTCAGTTAGCATCTCGTCTTTTACTTCATGAGGGAATAATCAGAAAAAGACTGAACGATTGCCGCAGGTTTGGAAGCGTTGCCTGGGAGAAGCATTTTCTTTTTAAAAAGAATATACTAGTACATATTTAATTTGATATGACCAAAGCAGAGACATACCACAGTATGTAGTAAAAACCTATTTTGGGCGATTTAAGTTTCTCCACCATGACGCCACAATCACCTCATTGTAGCTATTAAGGAGGGTGGAGGAAGGATGATCACTTGAGTCAATTTTTCAGCTACAGTACTGGGATACTTTGCAGTTATTGTGTGAAATTGAAATATGTCCTATTTTAGTGAAACTAAAGTCATGATTTGTAGTAATCAGTAAAAAAAAAAAAAAAAAAAAAAGGCACAAAAAAAGTATTTTCTGCTCCATTCCCATCTCCTGTAAGTTACCTATCTCGGGTTTCTCCCATTGAACTTGATTTCTCTGATTGAATTTCAAGTGGACCGATTAGGAAACAGGCGTTTGGTACAATTGACATTGATTTTCTGCACCATTTTAAAATTGTAGTTTACTGATGTAGGGTTGATTGGCAATGACATGGGAGAAAGTGAATGAAATATTAAGTAATTACAGTCAGAACAAGAGGAATGTATTAACATATTTTATTGCTGTCAAAGATGTTGTGTCCTTGCTCAGTAAGGGGTAGTTTACAATTTCCGGAATGTTTTGTTGAGCGTCACGGCCAAATGCTTAAAACCAAATTAAATCGTTTAAAACTTCAACAGAGTCCACGCCTCCAGTGAGCAATCGCTTCTCCGTAGCTGTGGGGCCAAAACCTCTGGACCAGGGGTCCCCAAACTTTTTCCTGCGAGGGCCACATAACTGTTCCCTTTTCTGGTCGGGGGGCGGTCTGTCGAGCGCGGGGGGGGGGGGGGCTGGATTACGGCCGATGCCATATTCGCGTTTTTAGATCGATTTTTACCCAGAATGCAAATGGAAAAAACCGTGAGTGAAACGGTGACTGGGACTGACGAGTATATATTCCATTGAGGGAAAGTAAGTTTCACATCTGCTCAAGAGCCCCCTGGTGGTTGAAGAAAAATCCACATATAAACTGGAAAATACAATATATGAAAAAAAAAAACACTGAATGCTCTCTGGTATGAGGAGGCGGGCCGGATCCGGTATTGTTCAGGGGGCTGGACCAAACGAGGTGGCGGCCGGATCCGGCCCGCGGGCCGTAGCTTGGGGACCCCTGCTCTGGACGAATCAAAGAGAACAAGGGGCTGCTTTCACCAGGATACATAGAAAATATACCAAGTTAACATTAGCGTACTTTAAAAGTATATTTTAAAGCATATTTTTAAAAGTTAACATACTTTTAATTTAACAATATTCAACATTGAAAGGTGATGTTGAGCATTACCTTTCAATGTTGCCGTTGAAAGGTAAAGGTAATGCTAGTCAGTCTATAACAAACCAGGCAGGTCTTTCCAGTAAAATCACTCATGTGCCTCTGAACTAGCTACATCTTGGTAAAAAGGTTTAAAAAAACATACACCATACTCTAAAATAGCTACATGTTCACTGCACAGTAGAACTACTGACACTGACCCGGCATGGCATTATGAGTTATTGTATTGGATCTGATGATATTCCCATAAAGGGAGGAGCGGGATGTGTTCACGGCAGGTTGGGATTAAGGCGACCAAATCCAGCCTTCTGTTCCTAAAGACCTTAACAAGCAGAGCTGGATAATTAAACTGTTGAGACTCTGAGACTTTTTTTTTCTCCCCTCCTCTTGTTCGACCCTTCCCCTCCCTCTTCCCTGGTCTAATTTATTTGGACAGGGGCGACACCTGTGGGCAGACCGGGCTGCCTTCCACCTCTGCTGTTCTGGGGGGAAAATACAGATAGCTTGAAGGGGTTCAGAGGTCGGGGTGACAAGGTAGAGCCATCAGGGATGAGCCGGGTCAAGCTATTTAAGTCAATACCGCTCACCCTGTCTGACAGGCACAATAACACCTTTCTGATCCGCAAGGCCGCTGGACAAAGAAGGCAGCGGGTGCGTCTCATCAGGGACGGATTGTGGGCTTGAATTACTGCAGCATGGCTGCAGGGAGGGAGAGGCATGTGTCCGAGGGTCCCTGCAGAGCAGGCATTAAAATGAAGGACTCAGTGTTGTTGACCTAGCCACAGGCCATATATGTCACCAGCGCGAGCCATCAATACTACCATGTCATCACATTTGCACTTCAAAAACACAAGGCGAGATTAGATCGACTCGATGGCGAGACTCGGCATTTAAAATGCGGCTTGAGACAAACCTGGGGATGATTTCAGCTTTCCTCTGAGGCTTCCGTCGAAGAGAAAGGAGATTCACAATTATGATTTTATCATTTCTTGTCTTTTACAAAGAATAATCAAAACGGTAGATATTTTTGAAAGATGATGGGGCTAAAGTTGCCCAAAAAAAAACAGATTAGAGGTAAAACGTACGCTGCACATCACAGTGGGTGTTTCAGATACAGAGTGGGTCCACACTGCGTCTTTCTCCTCATGTGGAAACGGCAATCAGCAGGCCCTGCACGCGTTTATCTGCCCTCTCAGCCCTTTGTGCGGGGTCAATCGTCCCAATCTCTTCCCAAGCTTATGAAATGTCCCTTATCAATATTTCAGCACATCAATTGTAACCCTTAGTAAACACATCTCCTGAAAAGTAAATTACCAGCCGACAAAGTCACTGGGGATGGGCAGTCTGGGCTGTCAAGGCTTTTTCTCACACATCGCATCAATTCCGTCTTGGAGGGGACCAATAGGATCCAGCTTTGGCTTTCGTTGAGGGTTTTCCAAACTAAACAATGCCCTGGGCATTTTGTATTCTCAGGAGGACTGTTGGTCAAACAGATATTTGCTTGAATTCCCAGAGTATTGAACACTGAACAAACCAGTCCATGTTTATAGAGTTTACAGATTTTTTTTTTTCTATTTCAAGAATCCAAAGCTTGTGGCCAGGAAGAAAGGACAAAAGTAGAGTTTGAACATTTCTAACAACATAATGAGAGGATTACTTTTATCACAGTTGAATGATTTTCCAAAAGCAGAATGTAAGGACGGCATAAAAATATTTGGCTTGTCAAGACTGTTTTTTTTTTTATGTACCCTTAAAAATTTGTTCAATTTTCACACAACCTGAAAACTTCAGACTTTAGATCCTGGGAAATCAGTTTGGACTGCAGGGTGTTAGTGGTGAATGCTGAACCAACCTCAGGGTAAGGCCAGGACTCACTCTGCACATAAGTTAAAATATTGCACTATCTATTAAATAAACATACATCGATGTACATCTTACTATCTAATGGTAAAGAGTTGACTGATAAACTTTCAAACCCTTAAAGCTGTACAACACCAGCTGCTAAAATATTGAACCATAGCAAATATGACAGGAGACTGAACATAGAGTAACATAGTTAAGCCATTCAGACCTGAGGCCTTGTTTCAAAAAGTCCTGTAAAATTTTAAGATTTTATTGGAAACAATTTATTTCCCTGCTGTTGAAGAAGCTAGAAACATAAAATGATGACCTCTTGAGAAGCGTTGCCTCTGTTTTTAGTGTAAAGTTTACCCAGGAAAGGTCGTTGCCTTCCATCACAATTCTGCTTGATTCTAACCTCCCCTCACTGCTCCGTCTGGGATTTCTACCATTGACCTGGATTTTTCCTGTAGATTTTTAACAGGACCAATCGGTGAACAGAAGAAGTTGTGAAGGAGGATGATTATATTTTTTTGCACTGTTTTAGAATTGCATTGGTTGCCTGTAGTTTTAGCAATGGCAGCGCAGGAAGTGAACAAAGCCGTTCAGTCCATGTTGGCCACGTTTCTCGTTTCTCAGCATCCGAGGCTCCAGACTCTCTGAACAAAGCAAAGCGTAGAACAAGGCTTCGGTTTTTACCAGGCTGTTTTTGCCTGCGCTGGCCCAAGTTTGTATGGGGTCTGTCATGAAATAATAGATCTGGTTTGGCTATTAATAACGCTAAATAATTGCTTATGACAATTGTTAATGAACCTAATAATGAAAATAAGTTGGCTAATAACTTCACTAAGAAATTAATAGCCAATTAGTTGAGTTTCAGTTGGTCTATAAATACCAGTGGTGGGTCATGTATTTGCTACTTGGACATTTTAGATGGAGTTTACTAATTCATGGACACAATTCATGTTTAAAAAAAGCCTAAAATATTGTAGTAAATATTATTTCCTGAATATATAATTTCCTGTTGGAAGGTGTGTTTGTCTCATTAGCCACTGATGTTCCTGGACCATGGGCTGGCAGTGGCTAATAACGATCTGCTCATGTTAGCTGTAGCTTCATAATAATGAGCACACAGATGTCTCTGCATGAAACGGTGATTTCAGAGCAAAATAAGAAAAGGAAGCTTCTGACATCTTACTCCTCCCCTCCATGTTACAGATACTTCTGATATTTCAAAATAAAAACACTTATTCAGAAATGTGACATTCTACCACTACACAGCACCTGGTTCTTTAGAAGAGAGAACTGTTACATGCTCCTCTGTTGAATGTGTTAAATGAATTTAAGAAAAGATTCATATATTATTTTACTTCCTACTGTAAGTAAAAAATGTAAGATTTATAGTAAAAAATTGAGATGGAAAAGTTTTTCTTTCACCTGAATATTAGTTTGTACGAATGTTGTTTATTTAATTTTAGTCTGTAGAATATCAAATCTTAAACATAAATTCATAGTTCTGTGTATTAGATTACATTATTAACTATTAAATCAGATGTTTTGACCAAGTAGCTCTTTCATCAAATACTTTTTTTTCCCTCTTGAGTAAACATATGTTAAACTAATGTTACTCTTGAGTATAATTTTAGCTCTTCTACCCACCTCTGGTCTGGGCTACATTTTATCATCTCAAAATCAAAATAAAATCTATTCCAAATGATCAAACCAGAACTTGATCATTTTGTGGCTCTTTCTTAAATCAGTGATTTCGCTTGACGTCTGTTCAAACTATACGACACGCTTTTTACAGCTTAACAGTTTTGACTGTTTGAACAAGAAAGCAAAGGAAAAGGAGAAAAAAAAGACCTGATGGGAAGACCTGCAGAGCAAGAGAGCTTCATCACAGTCAGATGATGATGATGAGGTTCATCAGAGTGTGAAGTTACTTCAGGCAGTCAGAGACATGTTAGTGAGTGGAAGGCTTTACCTTTACATAGGAAGGGAAAAGTGGTTTGCTGTTCGAGCACTGACTTAAAAAAAATTAGAATGCAGCTTTTATTTGCTTGCTAAAATAAATATAAATATTGTAATATTAAGACTGAGAATGGTTGGAATGACATCGTATGTTCTATTAAGTGATCATTTCTTTATAGATTCCTTCAGTTTTTTACTTTGTCAAAAGTTTCAGATGATCAAACTGTTTTAATGTCAAATTTGACCTGACTAAATACAGAATCCAGTTTTTAAACTGCGGCCTTGTTATTTGAGGGAAGCAACACTAGCCAACCTGACCTTGTGTGTCCAGCATTTAATTTAATTCCAGACTTTGACTATGCTTTCCAAAACCTTTTATTTTGCTTCACATGAAGGTCACAAAGTGATGATGTCACAATTTCCTTTCAGAGAGTAAACCACATTTTTCTCTCTGCTTAAAAAATAATGATATATTTATGCTTTTATTTTTAATTATGTCAGTTTTGGTCCTTCCTGTCCAAAACTGACAACTGACATACAATCACACTGCCACCATAAAATCATCACCTTCCTAATTTTTTTTTTTTTTTGCTGCTTAAAAACTTTTTGGAAATAAAAAGGTGGTGATTTTTTTTTTTTGTCTTCATATATTTAACTGCTGCGTCTCCAGTCCTGCTCCTCTTCTTGCTCTCCCAGGATGGAAACCGTGTTTGATCTGACCCCATTTCCCCTGAAATCTACAATCATCTCCTTTGTTTTACTCCATGTTGCCATATAGGATCTATCCGACTGATTTGTTGATGCTACATGTCAGTTAGCAATCAGGTCAGGGTGTGGCTTGTGAAACTAAGCTAAAAAAATCTGGTTATTCACAAAACATAACTTCATTTGTTAGTTGATTTATTATTAATTAAGGCTTGTAAAATTTTCCCTCATAGTTTGGTTTGTTTAGCTTTTCTTCCCCTCAATAAATCTCATTTTAAAAATACTTTATTTTCTAATTAAATTTTTTTCATGATCTGAAAAACATAAGGAACTTGAGAGGGGGTAAATACTTTTCCACATCACCGTATCTCAGACAATGAACCACAAGGCGTTTCATAATGTAACCCAACAGAAGGAGACGTGTGTTATCTCTGTAACATGACGGACTAAACAGGAATGCAGTGGCTGGAGTCAGTGGCGTTTTCACCAATTGAATCAGTTTATCGGGTGTGGTGATGTGTTCCCCTCGCATCATATCGCACATTACTGACTTCACTTTACAAATCCACCCCGACTGCCACAAGCGAGGCACTGCTCATGTCATCTTCAAATCACAAATCGTAGCTCCTGACGCGAACCGCTGCACAGAAGCCAAGTGCCAAAGGGCGCTGGCCAAAGCCGACTTTAAACTTTAAAGCGGTTTTGAAACCATGAGCAAAAGGAGGGGCAGAATTTTGCCTCAGAGCCGAACACAGACAAAGCTTCAACCTTCAATGGTATAGGGGAAAAAAAACAGAAAGAAAGGAAGAAGAAAAAAAGATGAGAAAGGAGAAAAACCCAGTAGTGTGGCTAACTCATCCATCATTTCTTTAAAAGGTCAGGATTTTGTAGGTGGAACTGGGAAGAGCAGCGAATTGCAGATACAGCGAACAGCAGGGTATTTTCCGCTGCCATGACCAGCTAAGGAGCGCTGCTTTAAAACACATCTGCCAGTAAACATTTTGGCCTGACTCTGGGTCATCTCTCCTGTCTGGACAAGACCCAGCAGAGCGTGAAGATGTACCTGCACAAACCGCATCACTGACTCAGTCACTTCTGACTTTTCTTTTTTAGGTTCTGGTTCCCTATTAAAGGTATTTTTTGTTGTTACACAGACAGCAACATTATGCAAAAGTATTCACATTATGGTTTTTGCTGCAACACAAACCTCACGACTACTCGTAACATTGTGATGCATGGTTCTCACATTTTTCTTACCAATTAAATTCTAGAAAGTTTTCTCATCTAATTTAACCAGGCCCCCTTTACTGTGACATCCTAAAATACAAACCAGTGCAGCCAACTGTGTTTAATGTTTAATACCTAATAACTAGTTCATAGAATCAATCATTGTGTGTTTGGATTGAGCTTTATAAAGACCATGCAACACAGCAGACAAATCAGCAATAATGTTCAAGAAACGTTGCTAATAAAACAATATTCCAAACTTTGAGTTTGTCACAGAGCTCTGTTTGATCCATTATCAGTTTGCTAACTTCAAATCTACCAAGACATCATCATCCACCTAGACTTAAAGAACCCAGCCCGGTCGGGCCGAACGGCCCAAATCGGCTCTCATTGTTGCAAATTGGTGACGAACTTTGCGTCGTTTTGTTCTCAGTCTTACGTCGTCAGCCCCTTCTAGTCACAACAAGAAGTTGAACTTTTTTTTGTACTCTGTAAGCGAAACTATTGTTTGATCAGAATTGAATGGGTGTGTTGCAGTATATGGAGAACAGACCCAACAACAGGATGGGTAGCTACATTTACTAGACAGTGTCCACTTCCCATGCTCTTCTTCTCTGTACGGCCGTCGCTGCTGCAAAGTTTCGAGACGCTCTAACTCTATACAGTCAGTATTTACCATTATGGTTAATTAAATGGTTATTTCCTTTTGTGTTTAGAATAAATAAACTTGTTATGCGACTCCTGATAGGGATAAAATACCTGATTCCGACTGAGTCTGAAACCTTGTCAGCTTTTTCATTTTTATGACATATTTATTTTAATTGACCGTGTCATTTAGTTTGACTTATTTTTTCGCCTTCTCAATAATTTGTTTAAAATTTCAGTTGTTGTGCTCTTTCTGAAATATTTGATGATTGATTCTTTTTGTTTCATCTGTAACATGTTCAAACTATATGAAAACTATTTATTGACTTAGTAGACATAGAGCAACAATGGAACTGAATAAATCAAAGTATATCTAAATGTGCATAAGGTCCAGTCAAAGTACAGACCTACATTCAATGGAGGCTGTGTGTAAAATCTTGCCAAATAACCTGCAAAACTGTCCGACTCCAGCAGGTGATTCCTTTGACCCACAAGAGTCACAGCTGTAAATGCAGTAAAAGATGATTTTATAAAGAATTGCCTCCTCTAAGTATAGATTAACACCACACTTTAAAATCCCAACAAAATTCATTGAATTTTGTGGTTTTGAGGGAAATGCAGAAAATCCAAAAGGTAGGAATATATTTGCAAGGTGTGGCATATTTCCAGAATCATGATGCGGTTCCTCTTTCCAGCCAGTTTGACATTTAAAGGTGTTGCATACACATGCCCCTACCCAAACAGACACATGTAAATACACCGACAAAAACAACTACGGTTTGTGGACAGATGATCACAGATGTCATAAAAAGGAAGAAATGTCGCAGCATGGTTCTGCAAACAACCACGTAAAAATGTCAGTCCAAATCATATGTAATTATAACACAAGTCTCAGAGGTGCATTTGGAAAAAAAAAATCCAAAGGAAATGGGGGCAAAGGAATCACCGGTGAGGCCCGTCTGAAGTAAAGCCCATCAGCAGCTAAGTGCCTCTTTACCACCGTCAACCACTAGAGACAAGACGGGGAAAGTGTGACCTTCTGGCATAATGGGCCGACATCAACAAACCAAACACACGTCACTCACAAAAAACGCACCCTTTTTCACAGAATGGACTGTACTTACAGAGGGATTTAGTACAGTCAGAAAGCACTTTCTCTACCACTGTCGGGAGTGATGAAAAGGTTGCTTTCCTAAAGATTGAGAGAAAAACCACTAGACAGCAAGAGGGACAGATGCAAGCTTGGTTGCAAGTTTTTCCACCAGCCCTGTAGCTGCCGCTCAGACACCCCTGGGATTCAGAGAAACATCTGGAAGGCATTCTCGGCGGGATTGATACAGCACCTCGAGTAATAAAAAATGAATCTCCCTGCCGCGATATAAACACAAATGACCCGAGCCATGGCGCGTTTGCTCAGATCCGCTTTGATGCCCCCTCCACCCCGTATCGTCTGTCTTCCTCTGTTTCCCTCCGCCGAGTTTCCAAAGCGGCGCGCGCTCAGTTTGAGAAAAGTCGACAACCGCAAAGAGTCTCCCTTCTGATTCTGCACGGATGCTTCCGCTGAGGCAGGAGAAGCCATAACGCCTGGCTCGCTCGCCAAGTTTTTAATCTGGAAAGAACGCTCCGAAGGTCGTCCTAATATGAGAGTTTTATAAAGCAGATGACAAATTATTACCCCCCTCCTATAGAGATGTAACAAGCAATACAGCTGCTGAACAATCTCTGAACAGGCGCCACGCTCGGCTAGACACGAAAAAGAGAAGCGATACATTAATCATGAATTGTTTGGAAGGACACGGGCTGCATAAAAGCGTGCGGTGACGGGGTCAGAGGCATTGTGCGCGACGTGAGCGGAGGGGACAGATTTGCAGAGAGTGTTTTAATGTGCGCACTTGTGCTTTAACATTGTTTAGAGCTCAGTGATTTGAGGTTACCACCACGGGGGACGGCCTCGGGGCATTTTTATGATGAGCTTCGGAAAGTGCTGCTGGGCTATTGGAGGTGGAAATCTTTAACAAATGCAGGGACAAACTTAAACCAATGAAAGTAAGGAAGAAAAAAAAACACATTGATGTTTAAAAGTGTTGCATTTCTAACAGATGAAACCTGCAGCCGGAGCGGTAGGTCAGGTGTTTAAACCTTGGCCTGGAAAGATCCGGCTTCAGGGAGATCCTCGCAACATCAGTGATCCCCGGCCGGTCGGGTTCCACCCTGCCGCCCCGCCTCCGGGGACCTCTTCATTATGTGTCATTAAATGTTTTTAAGTTTGCATAATTGATCGTCTCCAATAAGTCGTCATTGATTTATGGAGGTCTGGGCTGAGGGAGGAACTGGTTAAAAATTCATAACCTTGCTACGCATCTTCACAATCCATTAGCTACCCCTGGACCCGGAGTCCTTCCATTGATTGACCTTGAGGCCGAGAATCTCATGGACTCTGCATTTTTCCCTCTTTTACTGCACTGTGGGAAGAGTTATGTTTCAGCTCCCCCCAGATAGGTCTGCCTTTGATTTCTTTTCCTTTCTTTTCTTTCTTTTTTTTTTGTCTTTTTGGCTGTATGTCTTTCTCTCTGTCTCGCCCTCCCTCTGTTTCTGCTCCTCCATCTAAACTGCAGTTCTTACTCGGAGACGATGAATAAATAAAGCATGTTCCATAAACAGCTTTCCACTATTATTTAAGCTTCCAGGACCTCGCACTCTGACAGCCTCCTCTCCCCGCCATCAAATTCAAGTGTGTAAATTTTCTAAAAGGCTCTGAATGTTTTATGATGATTTCAGGGAATGATGGAGTAATAGCTGAATGGCGAAGCTATTACTTTTAATATTTATATTGAGTGCTTTGAATCTTTAATGTGACAGGATGTAAAATCAGAGCTGCGGGACGCGTGCGCTTCACAACCGATGCCACTTGGTGAAAAATATTTGTTTTTCCCGGGCAGCCCGTTCTGAACCGCCCATCAGGCCACGGCGGGGATGCGCTCATCCATGAATTTTAATCTTAGCTTGAGAGAAGGCCGTTCTTGGAAAGCATCACTTGTGAAATGGAGAAGGGTCTGGAAGAAACTCCAACAAATCACTGTTGTGATGTGGTTACATTTCAGACATCAACTGATGTCGATGCTTGTGTCACGGCTTCCTCCACTCACCGCCGTGTGGAGCCAGGTTTGATAAATGCATGGATGCCAAATGACAAGAATATTTTCTTTTCTTTTTAGGTGACACTAATAAATATATACGGGCCTAATTTTGATGATCCCATCTTTTTTAAGACCTTTTGGGCTCTATTATAATTATTGGTGGGGACTTAAACCTGATCCTGGACCCAGTTTTAGATAGACAACGCCCTCAGTCCAGTTCAATCAAGAATAGTGAGTCCCTTAAAAATCTATTACAATCCCACAATTTGGTTGGCATTTGGAGTCTACTATATCCTACCAGGAGGGATTATTCATACTTTTCAGCAGTACATAAGTCCTACTCTAGGATTGATTACGTCTTGTTGGACTCTAGGTTGCTAGGATCAGTATCAAGCTGCAAATACCACAATATTCACATATCGGATCATGCTCCTGTGTTGCTGATCCTTAAATTAGATTTTAAAAAGGGAAAGTGGAACTGGCACTTAAATAACACTCTGTTGAAAGATAAGAAATTTTGCTCCTATATTTCAAACGAAATTAAATCATACCTGAGTTCTAATGATAAGGGGGATGTGGATGACTCAATGCTCTGGGAAGCAATGAAGGCAGTTATAAGGGGATGTATAATTTCATTCGAAGCAGCAAAAGGTAAAGAGTCCAAGGTGAGGTTGGATGAAATAGATAGTTGACCAGCTTAGCTAATTCGTATAAATTAAAGCAGTGTCCGGATAAATTTAATAAAATAACAGCTCTACGATATGAATACAATTCTATTATGTCCAGAAACATTTCTAGATTACTGGTACAAGTCAAGCAAAGATACTTTGAGTTAGGTAATAAACCCCATAAGCTTTTAGCCCGTCAGCTACAATCACAGGCCTCTAGAGCCATACATCGTATTAAGCTTGAAGATGGGACCTTACTCACAGATCCGGATAAAATCAACGACCGCTTTGCAGACTTCTATGCTAGTGTTTATCAGTCAAAGGGAAAACTAGACTTTGGAAATATGGATAGATTTTTTGAAAATTTGAATTTGCCAAAACTACCGTCAGATTCGATTGAAGCACTGGAAGCCAGTATAACTTTACAGGAAATTGAATCTGTCATCTTGACCCTTCCCAACAACAAAGCGCCTGGTCCTGATGGCTTTAGTGTTGAGTTCTTCAAAATATTCAGTCCCAAATTATCGCCTCTACTTTTGCGTATGTTAAACCACTCTAAGCAAGCATCAAGACTGCCTCCCACTTTAAACAGAGCCAATATTTCGCTCATTCCTAAACCTGGCCGAGATCCAGAGGTTGTTTCATCCTATCACCCAATTTCATTGTTACCTCTAGAAACGAAAATCCTTGGGAAAATTCTGGCCAATAGACTCAAGAAATACATAGGTTTAATCATCCACCCGGATCAGACTGACTTTATGCCAGGTAGGCATATGTTTTTTAGTCTGTGTCGTCTTTTCAATATATTATATTCAAACCATTCAGATGAGTCCATTGTTATTTCCCTAGATGCACAACGTGCATTTGATCAAGTAGAATGGAATTACATGATGTATGTTCTCAAAAAATTTGGTTTTGGACCTTTGTTTACAAAATGGATCGAAATAATTTATTCACACCCAACTGCTTCTGTGATTACTAATCAGAATATTTCCTGCCCTTTTGCTATCCATCGTGGTACACGTCAGGGCTGCTCTCTCTCCCCATTTCTCTTCTCAGTCATTATTGATCCTCTGGCTGCCAGCATTAGGCAAACCCCCCTAATATCACCTATCAAGATGTTTAATCGTAAGCATCATATTTCGCTGTATGCTGACGATATACTTTTATATGTCTCCAACCCACAGAAATCGTTGTCTTCTCTCTTAACGTTGATCAATAATTTCGGCAGCTTCTTGAGTTTTTCTATTAATTGGGACAAAAGTGAACTAATGCCGCTTACTTCAGAGGCTGAAAAGTGGAACTTTTGCATCTTTTGCACAGTTATGTTCTGAGTATAATCTTCTCCCGTCAAGTTTTTTTCGTTATCTGTAGGTTTGGGACCATGTTAGGAAAATGTAGTGCATTTTGGAACTTTAAAGAAACATGAAACCCTGGAGGAAATAAATTTGATCCTGTCAAACAAGGGGCAGTGTCATACTTCTATAAGATCTTTAATAGCTTACCTGTAGACACAACCAGGATAAAGAAAGCATGGGAGGATGAGTTAGAGCAGCAGTTATCTGATGAAATATGGGAGGAGTGTTTGAAAAGTATACAAGACTGCTCAGTCAATGCTAGACACAATCTCATACAGTTCAAAACAATACATAGACTCCATTATTCGAGGGAGAAATTGAGCACTTTCTTTACAAGCGTGTTTCCAATTTGTAATCGTTGTCAGGCTGCTATTGCTAACTTGACACACTCCTTCTGGTCATGTGTTCAGCTTCGCTCATTTTGGGAGAAAATTTTTCACTTTTTTTCAACAGCTTTTGGAAAACAATGGGACCCAGAACCACTTATTGCCATCATCGGGGTCTCCAGTGCTATGCAACCAGCCACTAAACATGAGAAAATGGCTGTCTTGTTTGGTACAGTGATTGCTAAAAGGTTGATTTTGAGATTTTGGAAAAAGGACTCTGCGCCCACATTTGATCTATGGATGGGGGAACTAGCAAATACTCTGCATCTGGAAAAACTGAGATATTGCAATGAAGATAGAGTCAGTGTGTTTGAGAAAATATGGGGCCCTGTATTAAAATTCCTTCAATGAAAAACCGTTAATGAGGTTGTTTCTCAGTGTATGTAACCATCTTTTTTTTTTTTTGTATGCTTATGGAACGATTTGGATCAAGTTGTGGTGTATTTATCATATTGTCTTGACTGTGTAAGTGTTTTCTGATGTGCCGATTTGGTGCGGGTGGGGGATGGGTGGGAATTTGATCTGTTATGTTAATGTATGTATGTCAATTTGGAAAAAATTCAATAAAATAAAAAAAATGAAAAATATGGCCGATAGAATTATGATCCTTTCTCAGAACTCTGATCAACTGCGTGACAGGAAAGGCTTTAGACGCTCAGCCTCTGAAACTTGCATATATTTACAATCAAATTGTCAAGAATCTGGTGTTTCTTTATTCCACTGTTTTGGAAAAGAAAGAATTTGTATAACATATTCAAGTGAAGATGTGGTGAAGTGACATTTACAGTTGTTGACTATGGTGATGAAAACTTTACCTGATCATCTACTTGCTAATGCAAAATGTACCTGAAACATAAATATCAACTGTTTGCTGATGGTTGAGATTCCATAGTCAATTGTACAGATCGCCTGCATTTTTAGTGACAGCTTCCTTCATTTTCCACAATTCGAATGGATGTTAGCAAGTTTGATGTGCTAGTTGGGCGCCTAGCCCCGCTTTGAGTCCCTGTGGAGACTAGAGACATGATCTCTCTTGAGTATGAGTGAACCTCAGAGGAGGTAAACATGGCCGAGTATGTTGGGTGTTACATGAAACTGCTACTTTACATGTTACACAACAGGCTATGGCTAGCTAACCATAGGGAGTTAGTTCATACCAACAACTTTCATTGGTTGAACCATGAGAGGTTGAGCGGCTAAAGCCTTTCCTGTCTACATTCACCAGAATGCCACGAAGTTCTGGATCAGAATGATTAAAATCCTATTGGCTGTATTTTCTATATATATTAATCAAAAATGTTGCTAAAGTCTTTTCTTGTGTCATCATCTACTGGATTGTCTTGTCTCATGATATAAAAATATAATGCTTACAATTGGAAGTCCAAAAGTGTTTGTGAATTATGTTCATACACATTTTCCCCAATGTGTTCATAGTTTAGCTCTAATAAAAATGTTTTGCAACATTAAATTCTTCCAACTTTTGTTTCTTGTCATTTGCTTGTGGTAAATTTTACTCCAATTTTGGACAAAACAGGCTTCCATACAGCAACTCTCAAATCGATGCTGAGCTGGTGAATAAAGGAGGACGAATTTTTCACAGTCACTATTACTAGAGGATCTGTTCTTCTGAGCTTTTCTCCGTACATAGGTGTGTGTGCGTGTGTGTGTGTGTGTGGCACTGAGGGACTGGGACTCTGCTCCGTCTCCAGGCAGCTAGTTGGGCCTAAAGTGTGATGACAGTCAGACTGGAGGCTATTTCTACACTGAAATGAGGCCAGAGAATAAGACTGAGGGCTCTTTAGAGTAGAGGAGAAGTTTACATTTAAAAAACAAAAAGGTCCTGCAACGTGTGATTTCAGGGAAGCATTTGCAACATTAGTTGTCAGGTGTTCACATTATTCCCATATTACAGGCAGAGGTTGGAGCGTGAGGTCTCCTTCCATTTGCTGTCTGAGTGGCGGTGTTGTTTCGTCCCTCCGGCGCGCCGAGCTCTGAGCTCCGCCGCATGCAGCCTGGCAGTTAAAGGCCGATTTATTCTTGCGGGTATCAGGCAGCCTTTTCCTGAGGGAATGAGCTCTTTCATGCACAGTTAGTGCACTTGACTCAGCGTGGAGATGCTTTCAGATGGAAAAGCCATGTTTAGAGGACGTCTTATGAGACATTAAAGCACCACTGTTTCATTGTTTTAGCTCTTCCTAAATGTCACTTTTGTCTCTTGAGCCTGCCCTTCACTGAAATGTTGTGGGACACATCACAGAGAGAGGCCCTTTTCCGGGCTCCCACTGAGGGTCCATTTGAAAGCAGGAGCAGAATATAAACACTCCAGCCTGACCAGCGCTGCCGTCTGCACCACTTTATTTCAATACAGTATTTATTGAGGTAAAAACAGGGACAAAACATGCCGATTATGGCCTTTTTATGGTGCAGGTGTGTGCCTCCCCTCCCCTTCCCTCCCCTTTCTCTACCCTTAGCATATTTCATCTATTTTTGGATCACTTTTATGATATATTTTATTTTCTGCTAAAGTAACTTGGGTTTGATGAACACTTGAGCTGATCGCCTCCATGTCATGCAGGATACATAGAAAAGATCCAGACCAGGTAGTTCTGATACTGTAGAGTATGAGAACTACCTCATACTCTACAGTATGAGGTATCTAAAAACATATGCTAAGATAAAAAAAGTTAATCAAGACAAAGAACAGTAGAATCTTTGTCTTGATGTAGGTCCACATTTCTAATTTACATATAACCTTTTTAAAGCTCTCATCTCATGTAAAATTAAAAATTTGAGTGAATTTTCTTAATTAAAAATAACATTTTTAAACTAATCTGATGAAGTTTTAATCTCATTAGAAAATGAATTTTTTCAATTAAAAATAACTTCTTTCTCAACTCATCCTGTATAAAATTGAAACTTTGAGAAAGTGAATTTTCTGGTTGGATTCGCTTGATGAGCCTCAAAATGTGTGATTCTAATATGTGACAGTTTTTGAATGATTAGTTTATTAGAATCAACACATATGGTCAATTCTCAACATTTTCTTAAGCGCATTCATTTGTCTTTTTTTTGGGGGGGGGTTAGTCAAAAAAGTCAAATTATGTTGGTCATGACTGCCTTGTAAAAGCACTAAAAGTGTAAAACATCCAGAGAGATGATTATCATTCATAGGCACTAGACTAATTATTTAGTCTTTGTTTCTGTTAATTATGCTGAGTTTTTCACTTACAGGTAAAGAAAACATGACATTTATCAGTAGAGCTTCTAAAGGTTTACAGAGAACAGCGGCTGAAAACGGTGTCAGCTGTAGATGTGCTGACCCAGTCCAGCAAGTGCAGCTGACTAAAAATAAAACCGGATTTTCAGCAAGTTTTTGACTCTTTATCTGCTCCATAATCCTGCTAAAGAGCAGAGGAAATGTTTTAAGTGGATTTATGTTTAATTGTGAAAGACCTGCTGGGGCTGTAATAGATGTGTCAAAGTCCAGCTGAGTGGATCATCAAACAAAAACATTTGTTGGATTTATTGTTAAATTACACAAACAGGCCAACATATTTAAGCAATGTACATCCCGTTTTAACTGGTTACACTTCCCCTAGTACGTTGCACTTTGACCCCACACTTTGTGTAGGACATTAACAAGATTCTGGATAGATTTTGGCTTCTTAGCTGAATTAGAAAAACTCATGTCAATGAGTTTGTGTCTTGACACACATCATTTGTGCCTTAGGATGAGGTGGTTGTTTAGCCGTATCGAAATTTATACTTTTTTTGCATCACATGATCAACAACAGGATGTTGTTGAGAACAGGAAGCCGCTGGAAGCCGTGTTTTTTTTTTTTTTTTTTTATGATTTATCACTGGAACAAACTTGTTCATGTGTGACTTTAATTGCATTTCATATGTCATGGAAACACCACAATTGCGAAGTTGTGTTTTTATTGACAAAGTTTTGTGCACACTTGTAATGAAAACACCTTCATTACTTTTAATTGATAATGAAGTGGGTCAAAGTATGTCAATAAAGACATAAATCAGTCATGTCATTTTGCAGATTGGATGTTATGGTGGTGTATTTATGTAGGACGGTGTAATCTTGTTGACATCAATAGTAACGTATAAAAACTTCCACTGACTCATAATACATTGCCTTTCCTGCCTGGACTGGGCATTGATTGAGCATATTTCCCTTCAGCTCTTCAGATAAGCTGACCAGAGAAGAACGAGCTGATCCTTAATAAAACAATGTACAATGTTTTCAAATCTTAACAGTACTTAAGTACATTTCAGAACCTTAAGCAAAAAATGTGTGTCCATAGGCCATCTCTGATTACATCTAAACTTCTCTTCAGGATCTTGAAACCTGATTGAGAGCTTCATTCTCACCCAGATAACTGAAGTAGAAGTATAAAGTGTCCAGCTGCTTATGCACTCAGATGGTCTACGAGAATAATTAGGAATTTCCAGCATGTGTCCATGACAGGACTAATTAGCCTGTTCCTTTAATTGCTGCCATGGTGTTGTAAGTGTACCCAGAGGCCTCTAGGGCTGCGCTTAATATGCAGCCGGAGCAACATTGTCATCAAGCAGTCAGAAAGACTTCCTATCGATCCGCTGGATGTGATCTGTATGGGCCTCAACGTGAAACTGCTGTGCACGTTACACATCCGAATGACTGACAGGCTGCTGGGTCTCCTCCGAACACGGTGGAGCAGAGACCGGGTTAATAAAACATTAGAAACACCCGAGAGGCCCAGTCAAAACAAGTGGAGGGGGAGAGAAGGGGTCACCGGCGCTCAACCGCCGCCCCGACCTCACGTTCTGCCCGTTCTCCGAGGCACATTACAGGGGGATTCAGGAGGGGGTCCGTGTGGCCTCATTAAAATCAAGGAGATCACCTGTAAGGACCAGAGGAAGACGTCTAACACCGACTCAAAGCACCTGGACTCCCAGGGCATTACGGTTTGAGGAAAAACCCCGGGATAAAGCCTCAAACTGACTATAAAAAAACACGGACATTTAACACAACATCTGCGCTAGCCTTGTTCCCAGGCGCTAATTCGGCTTCAAAAGAGGAGCCGCAGCGGCTTCTGAGGTCCTCAGATTGGAAGTGAGCCATGTCAAGTTCACCTGGGCGGGGGAGGGGGTGGGAGGTGAAGGCTGGCAGCTATAGTTGCCCTATGCGGTGGTCTGAGCCCTCTTTGCTTTGGATCTCCTCCACACTCTTGGATGTGTTGGATAATGACTCAATGCTTTCAACACAAACAAGATTCTCTTTTCATTTCAGGAAAACCACTGATATATGCGGCTTAGCTGCATAATTGGGCCTCTTTTTTTTAATTGAACTATTTATTTTTCATGATATCTGAATAATTTACATGGTCGATGGTGTAAAGAGGAGGCTGTTGGGCCCATTTTTCTAAGTCATTGCATTTGTTCAGCTGTCTTGCCTCGCCGTTGCGTGCATTTCATCTTTTCCCTCCTTTATTTACTCCGGTCGTTGGACGCCTTCCTAGTCATGTATTAAAGCTTTGCAGCTTGGCGCCGACAGTGCTGCTGTCAGAGCGGGTGGCGGCTGCGTCATCGGCGCCTTTAATGGCCCGCATCAACTTCTGACAAGGCCGCTTAAAGCGACGGGCTTAGCAAAACGAGGCTCGCCCGTTAAATAAACGGCTTATTTCTCGTTTCTAGTCGCCCCACATTTCCCCGCAAGCAGCACATCCCTGTCGCAGGTCACACTTTTAGACTTTTCTCCCTTAAAGAAGAGGGTCAGTGCCTACTGTACAAGACAGCATTGTTAGGGAACACTTACCATGTGGAGATGTCATTAAAATGCTGCTGGCAGACTGGAGGGGAGCCACTCTCTGACCGGGCGCGTGGCGAGGAGAGTGCCGTAATGAATGAGTGAGGGAGGGAGAGAGGTTTGTTTATGGATACTGTGTTAGGAATCCGTTGTTTGTGGGAGGGTGAGGGTGTGTGGGGGGTGTTGGTGGGGGTGGTAGTCAGGGTTCACAGCGAGCGGGAGGGTAATTACGCTCCATCCGGTGGCTTCGGTATGCTTCACAAAACCTGACACGGGAGGGCAGGCGTGCCAGGAACAAACGCGGGTGACAGTGATATCACGGTACTTGCAAATATACACACACACAAGCACACCAGTCACACACACGCGCACACACACGCACGCAGGCATGAGCAGGAAACGCACAGCATCCGTGTAACTGGCATGTGCCCCAGGAAGGCAGGGATGCCAGCGAAAGAGGAAGCAGCAGAGAGTTAATTAGGGCTTGGATACACACTCGTAGGGCTCTCACACCTCACTCACCTCCAGCCTGCTTCCTTCCTGTCATTGTTCCCCCCACAGTTCAGCCAGGGAGACACACACACACAACAAGATGGCCCCCAAATAGCTGCTCCCTCCATGACAAGTTTGCCTCAGTAGTGTTGGAAACGGCGGAGATGACTCTCTGCGTGTGTGTGTGTGCGTGTGTGTGTGTGTGTGTGTGTGTGTGGCACTCATGTTCCAGTCCTGCGTTTAAGCAGCTTTTACTGGGGGAGCTAAAGCGCGGAGACTCCAGCTGTTTATTTACTCATTATCCAATTATCACTCTCGCGGCTAGGCGGCGCGGAGCAGAGAAACTTTCCTGTGAGAACAGAAGTGCGGATCGCGCGACATGTTGAGCACACACTCGCCCCGGCTGACAGCAAATAGATGTGACACGTTAAGGCTAGAGGTGTGCCGCATTATGTGGAGAGACAGATTTTTAGCCGGGCGAGCCGAGAGGGAAGATGCATTACTCAGTGTACTGAATTTATCGGATCTATTTAGAATCCCGCAATGAAGGTTCACGGTGTCGGATGGAGTCCACAGTCTGTCCAATTGCTGTCTCCAGACCCGGCTGCTTGGAAATGCTGTTATAGGGGGATCATTTAGTTTGCCATATGGAATTTGGAGGAGAACTTCTGCCTGCCTTTACTCATTATGTGCAATAGATGTGTGTGGATATAAAGAGGTGACCTCAGCTGACATCCTGGTCTGGGTAAAAATATCTCCTCAGCTTGTTTTAGTGTGAAATACAGAACACAAAAGGAAAATAATAGAAAGCCAATGGAAATATTTTTAACATAATGTTGTAACAAGGTTTATACAAAATGGTGACTTTGTGAATGAACAGTGTCATGACTTGACATTGTTCTTAGAATCTATGAAAATTCCTGTATTGTCCCTCAATGGAGAAATGTTTAAGCAGCAAAGTGAAAGGCAATCAAAGCAAGTAGATTCACACAAATATAGGATATAAAGATGTAAGACAGAAAATAGAATAAAATTCTGTAGAGTAATAGAAAAATATCAGCATAAATACTGTAAATATTCTGTTTGTTTTCAGTAGGGGAACTAAAACTATGTTCATCTCTCGATGAACTTAGAACTTAAGTGACTATAACTTTTTATGCATGGACAAGTTAAGAAACTTTGACTGCACAGAACTAGATAAATAGACCGAGTGCAATGAGGCACTCTAACATTAAACCAGCTAAAGTAACACATACCAAACGCCAGAGAAAGTACAACTGTCTGCTTTTAGGAAATGAGTTGTATTAAGAATGTTTTTTTTTTTTTTCCCCAAAGTCATTTTGTTCATTTCCAATTTTTCAGAATTCTGTATTTTGTAAAATAATCTAATAACTTATCAAAATCATTTAATGAATACAGTTTCAATAGTTTAACAAAAAAAAAGAAATATGTCTGTGAAGCTTGTAAAAGTTTAATGCAAAAATTAAGTCTTTTCTGTGAAATAAGAACTCTTCAGATACAACCTTACATTTTACACTCTATTTTATTTATAGAAATAATCACCTATTTATTTCTGTGGTATTTTTAGGATGCTTTTATTTGACAATAACTAAGATTTGAATGTTTGGTTAATCTTCTTCAGCAGGATGTAGATCTGCTTCTATAATGTTCTAATATTAATTCACCCAAAACAAGTAACTTCACAGTTTCATTAAACAACTGTCTGACTCCACACACACACACACACACACACACACGCACATTCACGCACACAGCTACAAAATCTTCAGTAGCTGTACATCTCTCTCTGCTGAGGATCTCTGCACAGATAGATGTTTCCTAAGCTATAGGCTAACCTTAGCCTGCTACACTATGTTTTGAGATGGTTTGATTTTCTTTTCCTTTTTTTGGACAAAACTTACACAAATAGTTGTTTTTGTGTTTCAGAAATGAAGTGACTTGCTTTAAAATAGTTAGGTTTACCGATAGCAATTTCCTGACCAATCACTAATGTTTAAGAGCCTGACCTACTGATTCTGATTTTGGCTGATATGTTTTTTTGTTGTGAAAAGTTGCTACAATGTAGGTTTGACACAATGAAGAGTCGTCGTAAACCTACAACAACGGGGGAGTCATATAATCATAACGGTTCAAGTTATTACCATAGAACGTTTTAGTCACATGGTTTCGTTTGATATTTTAAAAAGGTTCTGTTGCGTGTTTTTATCTAGTTAGGGTTTCATTCAAAGTTCTAGAGTTAAAACCAAATGCAGATTCATCACTTAACTTGATAAACTTACTATAAACATACGAATCTGTTAGGATCCGATTTTCTTGTATCCACTTGATGTGGTTTATTGCAAATCGGACTTAATAATGCATTTATGACATGACCAAATGCGTCTTGGAAGTAGTGAATCATGTAACACATGTAATGCAGACGGAGTGCTGTAGAATTGTTAGCCATTGGGTAAAATAATTTCTACAAATACAGAATTAGAACGTATCACGTCTGAAAAGAAAGACGTATGCAGACAGTACAGTTAGACTGTACTGTCTGCTGAGGCTGTGTGCGAAACTGTAAGTCAAAATCCACAGTTTGAGTTGTTAGCATTAAAAACTAATCCTGTGCAACAGAATCAAACCAGCTGAACAATTTGAGGAAATCTTTGGCTTAGTTTATGCATGATTTCCAGAGATGGCAGAGTTCCTGTCATCTCCACAGGCCTGAAACAGATGGTGAGCAGAGCCTCACTAACACACACCCCAAAGGACTCCTGGCTCGGCATCCAGGTAGCCGACAATCCGGACTTCAATTTGAACACTTTAAGGACTGTTTGGACTTCAGTAGGTTTCTATTTTTTCTCTTCCTTGTCCCCAAGCGGCAGGTAATTGATATCAACATCTTTTTTATTTCTTTGCATTGCTGCAGGCAAGTGAGCATGTCTTTAGTTTAATTACCCAACAAAGCAGGAGAGCACAGTAGAGAGTAACGCAAAAGTTGATTTCTCCACAGATAAGCGAGGTGTTCGTGATGTCAAGAGAGTTGATGGCTGCTGCTAATTTCCCTCCCGTGCCAAGCGCGGTGTAATTATTGACAGATTTCAGGTGTTGCCTGCGACACCGCCGGCAATCCATCTGTTTTCCTGGAGAACGTTCCTCGCTTGAACTCCACCTGCTTCTAAATGCAGCAAAATTTAGCGAGCTCAGAAGTGGGTTTCCTTCCAAGCCAAGTGACATCGTTATCTGAAGAAACGGCATTCTTGCGTGCGATCACCATCGCTTTCGCTCGTGTTTGCGCTGATTGAGGGACGCTGGGCTGCCTGTTTTGGCAGATGCACAGAACATCATGTATAATATATGTGTGTACTTTCAGCTATGCACAAAAGCCAGCTGTTGTCTCCGTCATCAGGTCCCGGTGCCGTTATCACATTACGACTGAAACCAAACAACAACAAACAAATGTTTTTTTTCTGTTACCAACCAGCCATTTTGAAACCAGGAGCGAAAAGACTTTTTGGAGACTGTTCAACTAAAAGTTGTGTGCCAGTTCTGACTGATTTTGTCACTGCTGTGAAAAGGGTTTGCTGCTCTGCAGATTTTGTCTGTGTGGCATTTGCATGTTTCAAAACAGATTAAAACATTACAATTAAGTCCATTTGTAACTAATAATTCTAGACTCACAGATTTTTATCAGATTAAGGGCAGAGTACAGCTGGTATGTAGTGAAATTGAACCTAAAAAAAGGCAAATTAGCCAGAATTAAGTTGCCATTTAACAACAGATGGACATTTCTTTTCCACATTAGGTCAGGTTAGGTTGGACGGTTGCATTTTCTGAGGTTAGCACTGTGTTTCCATTACAAATGTCCACAAAATGTTTTCAGGATTATGCTAATGTCTAAAAACACAATTTCGTAATTGCGGTTTTTCCATTACATTAGAAATGCAATTAAGATCATACGTGAATAAGCTTGTTCTCGCAATAAGTCATTAAAAATAATGGATGTAAACACTTCAATGAGATCTATTCATAAATATTAAAACATTGCATCTTTTTCAAGTGTTGGAGCAATAAGCCGCTTGCACATACAGCTACGTATGTATGCGATGTATTTGGGAAATGTTAGTCTGTGATTTTATAGAAGAGTTATTCAACAGGGTTATTCAAACAGCGGCCGTTATAGAACACTGCAGTCCTGAGACACAGGGATTCAGGTTTAATGGACCGGCCGGTTCTGTTTCAAACAAACAAACACAGGACTAGTTAGTAGAAGTGATATTCTTTATGTTCAGGTCTTGAACCATGCCCTCGTGATGTAAAAGCCTGGGCTGTGACGGCACAGCGAGGGAGCGTGGTGCAGGAGGAGGAGGGTACTGCTCTGAGAAGACCCACCCCTGGGTATCCATCACACACAGCCATCACTGGGGAGCAGAGCAGACCTGATAAATAAATCAACTCAGAGGCCCTGTGAGGTTTCAGGGTCTATTCCTCTTTATGAGTACAGCCGGGGTGAAAGATGGAGAGAGAGAAAAAAAAAAACTTTGACTTCTTCACGCCTTGGTCCCAGCAGGCATAAGGACCAAAGACAGCAAGTCTGTGATTCTTTCAAAAATTAAATATATTCACTTATCTGAAAGGGCCCAGGCTCAAGATCCTCATCTTTCTCTTTAACATCCGAGATAAAAGTGTGAGGACTTTCCCATTGGCTTTCAATCGGCAGCTCTTTGAAAACTCATACTTAATGATTTGAAGGTCTTTTAGAACTTACTTTGGGACAACAATTTCTGAACTGCTCCCTTTTCATGTGAAGATGAGTGGGGGCAGAGGGGTGGGGGGGAGAAGAAGGGCCTGTATGAAAACATCAGGGATCTTCAAATTACCCCGACTTTAGAAAGAACATTGGTTATTAGGCCCTAATTGAACACGACTTGCCTTTCCTCCGGCAGCCCCCGCTTCGTTTTTAATCCACTCCCCAACGTTTTATTTGTGCTCTAATTTATTTATTACAGACAAAAGTAGAAGATGTGTCTCAGATTCAGTTGAGTTTCTTGGCAGTAACTTTACAGGCGCGCATGTGTGGAGGGGTTGGAGGTGGCAGTTTGCACGGCGAGCCGCTGCAACGCGGAACACGTCGGTTTGGAACCACGGGGTCCACTTCTTGTCACCGAATCCAATAGCCGGGCGATGAAATTTTGAAATTTGTCCCCATCAAGACACCCTGAGGAACAAAACAAAACAAAGATGGAGCTGGGAGGGAGAGGAGAGGAGGGAGGTGGTGGGGGGGAGAGGGAGACAAAAGCACCATCCAAAATAATTCCCTGTGCACTCCGTCTCAGTTAGAAACTTAATGGTTGTGTTTACCTTCTCCCCCTGAATGTTTTCTCTCAAGGCTCTCCTTTAACATACTGTATTTGACTCTAGGAAACATTTCATTCGATCTTATTTTCCTATCGCTTCCTCATTCCGTTTGTTCTCGGGCTGCTGTTAAGCTCGCTGCCGTTTGGCAAGTGTTACACGGGCTGAACGGGGGAGATGTGTCTTAAGGCACATTTTTTTTTTCTCTCTCCCTGACAGAGGCTGCCGAGCGAGAGGGGGTGACAGCGTCGGCTGGAAGATTCTTTCTTCCTTTGTGGTTCGGATAAGTAAGCACGCGCAACACCCTTGTGATTAAAATCTCCTTCTGATATTTCTATCAAGATTTCTATTAGGAGACAGACAGGAGGGGGAGAAAAAAATAAAAAATCCTGCCAAAAAACAGAACACAGACGAGCACACTCCGCATCCTGAGAGTGAAATACCCATTCAGAGAAAACAGCAGAGGGTATTTAAAATATTTAAGCACATACTCTTCTGCCTCCTTCTTCTTCTTTGTTTTGTTTATTGTTTGTTGATTGCCGGCGTCAGAATGCGTTTGCGGGCAGGGAAGCGGTAACATCCCGTGGAAGAGCGGTGGACTCGGGGGGAACCGGGAGAGTTTTGACACATGACGGACGGAACCCCGGCTCGCGCCTGCCGAAACGGCGGCCGCATTTCAGCTGGTTTTGAGTGTTTCACAGTCAGAGAGCAACAGTCACCTGTCAGCCGCAAAGTCTCATGTAATTCTGTTTCCACCGAACACGTGCGGATCAGTGGCCTCCGATCACTGATCCTTATCCCGATTTCATCCCTTCTCACTTCCGTTTTGTGCCTGTAAACAAACGGCTTCATACCCAGGTACTCGCCTTCTGCATGTCATTTAATTTGCATTTGATATTTTTGATATTGTTGATATTGTCAAACCTGGTTCTGGTCTGCTCTACGTCCAAAGAACCAGAACCAAACAGCTTCTATGCACCACAAATCTGGAAAACTGCAAAACAGCTGAAACACTGAGTTCCTTTCAATGAAGGCTGTTTAGAATTACATTTGATTCATAATAACTGGAATGTTGATCAATATATTTGATGTATAATTTTTTGATGATGATGATGGTATTTCACAAAATGTAGTGTTTATTGCTTGCTTCATAATTGGTTATTATATTTTCATGGTGTGAAGCACTCTGAGCTGGCTTGTTGCTGAAACCTGCTGCACAAATAAACTTGACTTGATAAATTATGAAATAGTCATAACACTCAAGTCTCATAAAAATGTAACTTAAACCTTTACATTGCTTGTTTCCATTGATTGTTAACCTGAGCCCTGATTGGACGAGCAGCCCAAACAGTGACCCAATCCCTGAACTTTGACCTCTGCTCTCGTATGAATTTTGTTGTTTAGTCTCATGACCTTCCAAAGTCAAGTATCTTTCTTAAAAACTAATTCAAATAACGATGTTTTCCTGACATTCTGAGATGATATTGCCTTTCTGTTGATGTGTAAGCCATCTGAAGGTGAATCGCTTCACATGCTTTTAATTAAGATAATCTGTTTTTAATTACCATAAAGTTCAATAACAAAAGATCATTATGTAAAAACTCTGAGTGGGAAATTGCATTCATCCTGTGAAAAAAGTAGACGCGTATAAATCATGTCATGTTCCAACCAGCACCTATACAGACAGGAAATGGGTCGCTGTCATTGGCGCAGTGGATTCCAGTTATGTACCATAACAGAATATCACTGGTACAAAAAAGTCCAGTCATGAAATTTCCTCCCTACTAAATATTCCAGATTGAACTGTTGGAAATGATTGAAAACAATGATTGAACGGCTCAGCCACGTCACACTGCGCTACTTTTCAGACTTTGAGTCCGTCCAACTGTGACGACCCCGCCTGCTAGAGCTGATACTCATGTGAATTGTATTGAGTTGAGCACCGTCAAGCCACACTGCCAGGCCATTACATTGTCAATAATGCAATGCAATAAGAGAATAAATTAACTGTTTCAACTCCAAGGTCTTACTTCAAAAGTTTGTATGGTTGGCTAACTTCAAATGCTCTTTTCCTCTTTGGATGTGTAATATGACAACCTCCATGTTGTTCAGAAGTCCACCTGTGATTTGTCGATGAGTCCTGATTGATGTGGCTCAGACAGACCCAGGTAGCAAGAGAACGCTCAGACGACGTTCAGACGACGTTCAGACGACGTTCAGACGACGTTCAGACGACGTTCAGACGGCGTTCAGACGACGTTCAGACGACGTTCAGCGAACATCGCCTAAAAGTCAGCTGTGCAATGACCAGGAGTTCACTGAACTGAACTGAACAATGTTTTTGCTGTGATTTTTATTTATTCAAAGTGCAAAAGAAGAGCTTGTAAGAAAGTTTTAACAACTAGTTCCTACCCAGTGAGGACATGTTGTACTCGTCTACAAGATGAAGTTATTTTGGTTTGGTCATGGATCATAACTCTTATATGGTGGTAAATCTGCCAGGCCAGATGGACGTTCCCATTGACTTCCAAAAGGTAGTCAGTGGGAACAGGTGTGAAATTAGGTGTTCAGAAAAAAAATCCTAATAGGTAAATTGTAAATGAAATTTAAGAATTTATTTTACAATTTTCTCTTTAAAAAAAAATGAATGAGGAAAAAAAGTACAAAAAATAATGTCTCATAGCTTTAGTCAAAGGTGTAGAAATTACAGCTTGTCTTAAACATCCCATGACGGACTCCTTTTGGGAAAACATGGTTACAAAACAACAAATTTCCGAGTATGACACGGCAAAGTGGTGAAACGACCAGCATCCGTCACATCCAGCTTGGCTGCTAACAGCAGAGAGCTTTACATCTGCTGCCTCACCTTTTCATATCAGAGACAAAAGAGTCATTTACATTTCCTCCGTCACTCCCCCTCCTTTTTGTGTCTCATGCTCACACTCTCACTAACAAAAGCTTATTTAACCCAAGGTTAGATTACAGCAGTTAGGTGAATGCCTGGCCCTCTTCCAGCACCCCATTATCAGAGGGGCCATCACCTAATCTGGAGCAGCAGCCCTTCATTAATGTATTATTAACAAGCCTGTTACAGTGTAACGCAGGGAAAAGGCTCTCCACCGGGAATAGTCCTAATGGGAAGGCGACGAGTGGGACTGGTGAGGCGGATCACGGCGAAAGGCCAGCGAATTGGGCTGAGAGGGACTGATGAGGCCTGCACCTCATCTTCCTCCCCAATGGTTTACAAAGAGTCATCCTGCCAATTAGCTTAATTGCATAATTTGAGATGTTAAAGACAGCAGGGGTTAATTGAAACACACTTTCGAACCCCTCCTGCAATGGTACAAGCAATCCCATCGACTGGAATACTCAGTACGGAGGATATCACCATGAAACTCTGTTAAGGTTCTTCCGTAGTCCATCGTGTTTCAAATGTTAAGATGAAGAACTTAAACTTAAACTTTTAAGTAAAAGCTGAATATATTTAAAATAGATCTGTCAATAAATATTTCTGGAACTTAATGAATTTATTAAATTCAATGCAAACAGATTGTTTAGTCCACAGAACTAAACAACCAGCAGGCTTCATGATGAGAGCTGGAAAACAAATAAGAGAAATAAATATTTTGGAAAGATTTTAAAATTCTCTGCCGATTTTCAAAATCTGAGTGAGAGACAACACACAATGATAAAAAATCTTAAGTATAATGGATTTTGTCTTAAGTATAGTGTGTGTTGTTGAGCCATACTGCAGGATTCTCTAGCTTTACTTCCAAACATTCAGATGTCAAAATCGTAATTTTGCAAAACCTTTAAAGACCAAAGGGGAGATCAGAGTAAAGAAACATGGCCGACTGGGAAGAAGCGATGGTGATAATTTGTGAATTATGTTTAATGAAAGAAAAACCCACTAGGTAGTGTTGCATGGCGCAGTGTTTAGATCAGGTGCTCTGTTACAGAGGCCGTAGACCTTGACCCGGCCGTCCTGCGTTCAACTCCTGTCTCTGGTATCTTTGCCCCGTGTTTTTCCCCACTTCCCCAGCGCAATAATAGGGTTAACCTTAAGGTTGTTAGAACAGGAAAATTAGGACAAAACTCTCAATCTTGTTGTGTCAACCAGTCATAACCTGATATGAAATAATATGAACAGACACATTCCATTCTACTCTGTGACAACCATTCTACTCTGTGACTTGTTAATGCCTCTAATGATCCTTCACTCATTAGGATGAGTAAATGATCAAATGTTTAACTCATCTCTTTATCTCTGATTACCATAGCAACCACAACAACTCAGGAACCTAATTTTGCGGGGGGGGGGTTTAAAAAAAAAAAGAAAAAATCCTTCATGGTATAAACTCCGGCATCCATGTTTGCTTACTGCTATGCTAAGTATGTCCTCCAGAGCGGCGAACAGACACTGGGGACAGAAGGAGCAAAACAATAATTTGATATTTAAAAATTCAAGATAAGAAGTATAGAATATCGGCTTTTTTAGCTAAGTTTGACCATCTTAACTCCTCTTTTTAGACGCATCTTTGTCACACAGGTACTTCCGGGAAAGAAAACGGGGGCCGGCTAACCCCGGCTCCTGCCAGCCCGCGTTCCTCCCTCCGCTCTTCACACTCCCTCTCTCATGTCTAATTGACTTCATGCCTGTTCATGAAAAGGATCCTGCTTTCCACCTGCTCTGCCTCTATTCACGGCGTAACACCAAATTCTCCTGTGCTCTCACTCTATTAACAGAGATCATACCCGAGTTCAGCTCCCCGCTATTATTGCAGGAGATGCTAAAATCTCATTTTCAACTCAATTTAACCTGGCCTAGCTCAGGGGGAACGGAGGAGTCCTCCCTCAGCCTTAATTATGAAGCTGCAATGCTGCAAGTCAAGGAACTCTACCGGCATTAGCATTCAGATTCCTCCTCAACAGACAAAACAAAACAAAAAAAAATCTTAATCCCTTTCATATTTGCTCTCACATGGGGCTTGTATTGTCACATTTAAGAGAATAAACAAGAGACACCGAAACCCTTCTGTTTGCTAAATTACTTAAGATGCGTTATGTTGTAAATAGAGTCCTGTTTTAACCTACTTTAGCTAGGTGCCCTAATTGTAGTTAATAATTCAGAGATCTTTATGCAGTTAGCTCAGCTGACCTACATAGCAGCGTCTTAATGAAGTAGTCTCTTGCTTCATATTCCTCCCTGCTTGTGTTGAGAGACCCATTACCTGCCTTCACTGTTCCACAAGCAGCCCCCTACCCACCACCACCATCACCACCACTCACTGAAACCTAAACTCTCCAATAAATTGACTCTGGAGGAGCAGACTCTGTGCCTATCAGACAAGTTTGTCAGATAATGTCATCCCGGCCCGCTTGCCGCTCAGCACTGATGTATCCGAGGTGTGTTGGCCGCGGCTCGCTTCTCATTCCCATGAATCTGTGGCGATCTGATCAGCCCATATGGATATTCATGCGCTTTACCAGACATCACGGCTCACTTATTCGCACTTGGCGTTGCATTGAGGGTCCCCCCTAACCCCCCCTAACAGGAGTAAGAGGTGACATTTCTGTGGCATCCTTGAGGAGGCTTGTCTGTGGCTGTTGCTTTGAGCTCCCCTCGAGCAGATACACAGATCCTTAGCAGGAGCAGTCTGGCTCTGCGTTTAATGGTTACACCAATACCAGGCTGAGCGCGAGAGCCGGCCGCCGCTTCCTCCCAGCGACGGAGCGCTGTTACCAGGGCTGTCTGTGACTAAGCGCTCGGCTGTTACCCCGGGTTTGGAGCGTTACCCCCCCGAGCACATCTATGATCTTAATGAAGCCACTAGCTTTTTATTGTCAATCAATTATTGAACAGGCACCGAAGGAGAGTTTTTTTTTTTTTTTCCCTCCACCATGTGGATGGTTAGGGTGGCTGAGCTAAAATGTACGCTAGGGGAATCTTTGTCAGACTGAATGCAGCCGCTGCTTCCAACATTTTATTATCATTATTATTATTTGGTGTAGGTGTTGTTGCTAAACCTGCTTTTGACACACAAACACACTGAATTCATGGTCTCAGCCGTTTTTGTCCAGCACTCATTTTCACCTCATTCGCGCCTACAGGGATGCATCTGACTACCATTAACAACAGGTCACAGACGAGCGCCGAGCTCCCCGAGAGCTAACACCTCCCAGCATCAGGCTCCATGCCTATTAACATCTCAGAGTGATTGAAGCTAACAGTGAATTCAGACAGGCTTTATAGCTATGCAGCGTGTTTTACAAGTAATTAGGCAAAGAGAAATATTCAAACATTAATTATCCCATTATCAGATCCAAATCTCGCGCGAAGATTGTGTGTTGGGTGTGTCGGAGTGCTAAAGTGTTGATATTTCCGGCAAAAAAAAAAGAAGAAGCAAATGGTGAATACTGCAGTTAAAAATATATATATGTATATATATAATTTTTTTTTTTACAGTTGTAGTCTTTATTAATGATGTGTTGAAGTGATTTTCTTTTAGCTGTGAAGCTGATGCCTATTTTTCAACACAATAACAGAAATTATAACAAGAGAATGAACTCCTATGAAAAACCAATGTGAAAAAAGTTTGTGTTTTTTAAGGGGACTTAAAAATCTGTGTTTACTGAGTGGCTTAAATATCAAAAGATGGCTATGTTGGGTTCTTCTGGACTTGTTCGGGTCGAGCAGTTTTAAAAATAAACTGGGTGCCAAACTTTTAAAAGAAGAAAAATTAGTTAAAAAGCAATGTGAAAACATAAAGGAGACTATAGCAAATATGCTAAATCTGGAAAAGTATCATTGTCTTCCAATGCCTGCGAAGAAGCAGCATTCTGGACAACCATCAACAAAGCGACAACTCTCCAAAGCCATAAATGTGTTGTTGTTACAGTAGTCCAGTTGAGAACTAATGAAGATATGAAACTGTTATTAGCATTATTATTTCTTTTTCTATATAAAATGTGGCATTTAATGTAACTGATAACTGGTCTTGAAGCCTACCTCATTGGCTTGTCTAATTTAAGAATTAAAAAACACTCTTGACTGCTGAGACGAGCAACAAAAAACATGAGAACTAACAGTATCTGTTCACTTTTCAATAGACGTAACAAGTTTTCCTCTTGTTTCATTTAGTGTTAGAAGCTTCGATGATGAATTTAAAGGTGAAATAAATTTCACTTTTAAATTTCACCCAAGGTGGGTCCTGCTCTTCTTCTATTCCACCATGAAGATAAAAACATCTCTAGCAAATCAGACTTAAACCAAAGTAAGACTGGCCTGGTTGTAGTTTAATAATGACTTTACCAACTTACCACCTCTTTCAATATTTCTCATGATGCATTTAAAGTTGGATTATGTAACTTATTTAAATATATATATATATATATATATATATATAT
>NW_015112922.1:489329-512702 GCF_001443285.1 Poecilia latipinna
CTTGATAAAACACAGTGGACCAACACCAGCAGCACACTGTCAGTCAACCAATACATGCTGTTTAATGTAGAAATGGTGGAGAAACAGCTTACCTTTCCAGGAAAACTGTTCATCCTCCATCATCGATGGCCATGCTAACTAGCCTTAGCATTCATGACGGGCTCTGCTATCGGAAGAAGCTGTAGCATAGCGGAGAAGAAGGAGGTTATGAGCAGCGATTATACAAACATGACTGACAGCACTAAGACCCGCCTCCTGGCTCTGATTGGTTGTTTCTAGTTAGCACTGGGAGAAGGCAGAGAAGCTTGGTTTTTTTCACAGGTTCTCTGTCTCATACCTTACTGTCAAAATATAGAGACAGTTTTAACAAATATGTAGAAAAGAAATGTAATATAAGTTACATACTGCAGTTTCAACAACTAGTCTCTCCAAATATATTACATATGTAGAACACCTGAATGCATGGCATTTACCCAACTTTCTGTTTAAGCATTTTCTGCTACATCAGTATTGTGTGATAATATTTTGATAGAAAAAAAAAATTTAGACATTGTGCAGTCGTATCTGTATTTTCAAAATCTTCCAGTCTCTCCATACTGACTTCCAGTGTAAATGCGGGTTGAGGCTTTCACTGATCAGTCCTGAAGCCTCCAGGAAGTCAGCTGGAGTTTCAGTCTCCTAATTATCGTCACCGTGTCGTTAAGTCGAGGCAGGAACTCGTCAGAGGACCCAACACTTGTGAGACGAACTCCATGAGTAAGCAGTAACAATGTTCCTGGGTTCCTTATAGTCTGAAGGTTAAGCAGCTGAGAGCCGAGTTTTTCTCCCCGCATTATTCCCCACAGGCAGTCTGGAGGAAAACTAGAGGAAGTGTGTCCCTTGATTCTCTTAGCCCTCTTTATCCTGAGACTTCCACAGAACAGACCTTAAACCACTTTAGCTCTGCTTTATGGCATCATCATCGAGTCACTTGTGACATGTAGATGCGCAGGCTGCCGGAGATGTTCGCGTTCATCCATTATTTATGAAACGTGTTGCAAGGACATTAAATGCAGCCATCTCATTGTGGGGCACTTGGCCTTTTGAACCCGCCGCTCTCAAACTGCGTCATCTATCCACAGACAGTTCTGCTGAGCTTTTTCTTTCCGGCGCCGCTCGTGCGGAGCGGATTGCGCCTGCCAGGGGAGCGCGAGCCCGAGCCGACCGGACCGTAGCCGTTTGTCATGTGCATTTCCATTTTCGTGTTATTATACGAAGCCTGGAGGAGTGTGAGCAAACAACTTTCAGATCGGCCTCAGGCCAGCAGTAAGAAGTGGTAAAAGCCACGTCCTGCCTCCTCCCGTAGAGCCGCAAATCCTTCCCCACATAAACTCCGCCTTAATTAGTTGGACTGCGCGTAATGGGAGAACATTAGTGTTGTTATGAGAGGAACCCGAGTTTTGACTGACAAGGTCCTGCTCTTGACTTTTGTTGAATTAAAAGTGGATCGCCGTGGAAGGCTGGGTATATTAAAACGGCCATTTGCATATTTGCGGCTATATTAAAAGGGATTAGCTCCATCCAGTGGAAGCACAACAAGCAGGAGGAGGAGGACGGCTCGCTTTAATATCACAAACGACACCCGGGGAGTTACCCTCCAGCTCCGAGCCTGATTACAGCTTCTTAATTAGGACGGCTTCTCAACTCTCGCACGTCTTCCTTCCCCTGCTTCTGCCGACTTTAGTCCCACATTCAATATTTGCTCTGCACTCCTCTCCGTGTACCGGGGAGTTTTTACCGGGGATAGAGAGGTGAGTTGGGGGGTGGGGGGTGACGTTAATCATGAAACCTGCTCTCCGTCTGCAGGTGCAAACCAATTAGCTGACTGGCATTTAAAGAACTTTAATTAATATTTCGTCACAGGCGAAATCAAATATCAGTTGTGTTGAAATGTCTTTTGAACAAGTTTTTTTTTTTTTTTTTTTAATATACCCATTCTGAGTGTTGCATTATGGGCAGCCGTTGGTCGGCCCATTTAGCTCCAAGGCCTCACACTCCTGCACAAACTCTGCTTGAAACGAGAATGGAACATGGCTCAGCTAAATAAATACTCTATGTAACAAAGAGGTGGTCAAGATTCTTTGAACTGACCAACACAAAGTAGAGCCTAGTTGTGAAAAAGGAGATAGTTTTCTTTAATTTTTGCCAATAGTAGTCTAAAAAAAAAGAAACTCTGAGCTAGATTTAGGTCTGGCCTTTGACTGGGCCATTCTAACACGTGGATATGCTTTGATCCAAACCATTCCATAGTTTAAGACCATTGTTCTGCTTTGAGGAGAACCTCAGGTCCAGACTCAATGCTCCGTCTACATCCGCATCAGCTCCAACCACAGTGCTTAAACAAAACAAAAGCCACCATGTTTGGTGTGTTCAGGGTTAAGAATAAGGTTAGAACCCCACTATCTGGGTGGAGGACCATGTTTCAGTAGGTTTGGAGTTGTGCCAGACTCTTTCTATCACAGACAGTGGATTGGACTGAGATCTGTGACATGTTAGTCATATTGACACTGGATGCACTGTTTGCAAATTAGGCAACTACTGAAGGCAACTGGTTGCACTAGATTGTATTTAGAGGTATTAGAGGAAAAAGGGCGAAAAGAATGTATGTCACATGGTTTTAGATTGCTACTTATAAACGATATAGAAAGCTGTAGAAAGCTCCACATTCATTTTTCCCTCTTGCCAATTGTGCAACATTTTATGTTTTTTTTTTTGTTTTTTTTGGGAATCTTTAGCAATACATAAAGTTAGCAGTACATACAGTAAAGAAAGGTTGAAATTTAAACTAGTTTTATTCCAACAAGTAGTAGTTATTCTAATCATAGTTACCTAATACAGCTGCTCTCCCATTTGTCGTTTTTGGCCAAAATCACAATTTATCTAAAATTTTAATTAATTAAGAAAATGAAATTTAAAAATGGCAGAATGAGAATAAATAAACCTTTAAGCTTGGCACTTTTCTAAAACATAAATCCTGATTCCATTTAGCCAGATCACCTGAGAAAACATCAACTTAACTACCTTAAAGATGTCTGCTCTGCTAATTTATCTATATTAACTTTTACAACTGTTGAAAATCTAAAGCCTGAATATCTTTAAGCAACTTTCCTCTGCTGTTTTCTGCTCCTTCAGGCTGAGATTTGAACTGATGCGTTCATTGGCTTTCAGTTTTGATGGTTAAGGTTCGAACATGTTTTTTTGTTTTGTTCATCAACATAAATACCTGTATTAACACATTCACACACGCAATGGGAAAATCCACTTACAGCTATAAAAGGTATTCAATGTAAGATCTGTCACTTTAAGAGCGACATGAAAGAGCTTCTGTCTGTCATTTCACCCACATTCATCACAATCCACATCGAATGACCCAAATGACTATCGATCGCTCATTTTACTCATCAGCATGGCAGTAATTACCTTATGGTGTCGGACCGTGTTTGGGAGGCTTTCTGTTCTGTTTGTCATTATCATGCAGTTGCAGAATCCAGCAGTTCATGTGATCAGAGTCACTTATAGATTTCCACAATTTTAGTCTCAACATAAAAAGTAAGAATTTCTTTTTATGTTAAGTCCTGTAATATTTCACCAAATGTAAAACCAGAGATCACTTTATTATGTAACCAGCAGCAACAGTTTGAGAGCAAGGTCATTTACGTCTTTAGCAGCTCTGCTGCTTAAAAAGTGAATTTTAAGTAAGTGATCTCATGATTTGAAACAGTCTATGTATAAATAACCAAGAAATATGTAAAGAAAAAAAAAAGGTGTGAAAGACATGCATTCTAATAATAAGACCTAACCCAACACGAGTTCTAAAATTCTGAGCAAAGATATATTACAGTTATGTTTGGTCCACCAAAACATATGGAGAGATTCCCATCTTCTGAACAAAACAGTACAAAGTGAGGTAGTCTCAAAGGTCATTCAAAACTTTGAATGGATTTTGTCATCATTCAGATATAGAAAATTAAGGACAATTATGGATTAAATTTAAATTGACTGTGCCATTCAAACACCTTGATTCTTTCAAGGTGTTTCACAGTAAATCTGCTGCTTTATTCTGGATTATTACAACAGTAATGACACAATCTGGATGCCTGATGGCCTCATATTTGCTTCCAGATCACATCGATATCCAGAGGAGTTCACAGGCAGCTGAATAACTACAAGGAGCAAAGGTTGTGTGCTTCTTTTGGACCCAAATAATCAACCCTCCACCACCATACTTGACTGTTGGTGTTAAGCTTTGACAGAGGTGATCGAACTTGTTAATGAGCCACTATCAAGAGTTTTGATATAACAAAAAGTGATTGCCTGCTATTTTAGAAACTTGCCTTGCTCGTTTCTTTTGCACGTTTCCACTTTGGCCTTCCTGACATTCAATAGATAATGACTGAATTTGGAGATGTTTGTTTTTTTGTTTTGTTTTGTTTTTGGCGGGGTCCAATTCGAATATTATAAGTAAAGTTGTTAAAGTTCAGGGCATTTTTTTTTTATTGTGTCCTAATGATTCGCAACAGCCTTGAACAGGGCGAGGCAGTGGTTTGTTTTTTAGGTGATAAACAACTTTAACCCTCGTGTTCAGAAATGGGGTCCAACCGACCCCACACACGTAAAACTTGTATCATTTTCCACAGTCCTCTACGTTTACCTCAGTCCTCGCACGCAAAAGGGTTAAATGAGATCGCCAACTCAGTCAGCAGTTCAGCGAAAAACGACTGATAGAACTGTGTGACGGTTAGCTGCATCAGGGTGTAGCAAGGGATCAAAAAGTTCTGCTTTTAAAACCACTAAAGTCATAATATTATGCTTAGTAAGCTCTGGAAATTTACTAGTAAGTTTAGTTGGTGTTTATTTCAGTTCATGTAAATTTCTATAAAAGTTTCTTTTTGGTTCTAGTGGCCTTTAATTGACAGAAAAGTGCGTTGTGAGAGAGGGGCCAGAGGTCAAAAGGTCGGGACTTGAACCGTCGAGGACTGAAACCTCCGTATGGGGTCGCTCACTGTACCCCTGCACCACCGCTGCAGCCGTTTATTTTACACTTTTGCTTAATAAAGTTCTATCAAAATCTGAAGAGCAACAGATAACATTATAGTTACTGCATTAAACAATATGGATTTTAGCAGCAGTATGATTTTAGAATGGTTACTTTTCTGTTTTTTGAATGAGAAATGAGAAAATACACGTTTTTGCTCCTTGATTATCCATATTTTTGGGAATATAGTGATTCCAGGGATTTTTCTTGTTACTCTCTGCCCATGTTCAGCATGTTGGAATCACACAGGGGGGCTACTGACCTGCAAAGACGCAACTTGAACTAATTTTCTTTCTTTTTTTTTAAGTTTTTGTTGCTGCCCCAGAGACCCCCCAGCGAATGATTGTGGGGGAAGGGTGGGTTAAAGGTCAACTGTCACAGAAACCGTACAGGATCCCTCTTGGGTGCGAATCCTCGAGATTTTTCCCTTAAACCAGGACGGTGTGGCCAGGTTTCACAGGTCTGCCCTCCAGCTGCCCCGGGGCTTGAATACATCTCAGTGTTTATGGGTTGGTGCCATACCACAGGCCACAAGGACCAGGACCGCTTGCCCAGGCTGGGCTACACTTGTTGGTAACGATCAATGGCCTTCCCTTTCCAATCACTGTGCCTTATTGTGGAGTTTTGTCAAGATTAATGGAGATAGACGCACCAAGCAATCTGTTTTTGGAGCTTGCTGCTTGCAGCTCGTATCATAGTCATACTTTGGGTTTTGCTCATTTGCATGGTATTTGGTGTTGGTTAAGCATACAGTGAGCTCTGACTGGGAATCCACTCAGCCAGAAGTAAACCCATGTTTGCTTTATCCACAGAGGAAACGGCAAAAAGAGAAAGAGAGAGAGAGAGAGAGAAAATCACATTAGCAAAAATAAATGTTGGTGAGTTGTTAGGGAGTCTGATTATGTGTGTCTCAGGCAAATTGGCGGTAATGAGTCAAGAGACTGCGCTCGTTCACGTACATTAAAACAGCGATCATTAGGAAATTAGGGCCCAGATTAATCCTGTTAATGACACACTGGTGCTCATGGGAAAAAAAGACGGCCCCAGATGTCGGGATGCGGCGGCGTGATGAAGCATCAACTGTGTGCGATGGTTCCTTCTCTCGACTGGCTCCCCCCCCCCCTTCCTCCTCCACACACACACACACACCTCAATCCTCCTCCTCCTCTCTCTGTCTCCTTTCCTGACAGTAACGTGGGGCTGCTCCTGCGCAACGCCCGCACTTGAAATGCAAACGAGGGGGGCCGCTGCCGCCTGCTAATGAGAGCAGATCCCAGTGATAAGGAGCGGGAGAGAGAAGGAGAAAGAAAGAAGGGGGGAGAGGGAAAAGTGAATAAATTAAAAAAAAGAGAGAGAGAGAGGAATGATCTGAACTGAGGATAAGACGCAGCAGCAGGAACTCTGATGTCCCCAATTAGGAGGGATGTCACCCCCTGTCTGGGCCGCCGTAATAAAGCCCTCACTCTGTATTCGGAATCACATGGCTCCAACACTGTTAACATTCTAATATCTTGGGCGTGCGTGGTAACATTAATTACTTGGCCATTTGGATGGCTCCTGGATCTCCTTAATGTTTGCCACCAAATGGAAATCTGAGCTCAGGCTTAGGAGTGCTACATTAGAAAATAATAAGTAATGTTTACCCAAGCGGCAAGCAGCCAGGCCTGCTCCACAACCGCCTCAATTCCTCCTGTTGACCGTTTGGATATCGTTTTCTCCTTTTACAAAGACGGCTACGGACAGTGATCCTTCCAAGCGCCGCCTTTTCATCTCGGTTTGCGTCGTTTTCATGTGAAGCCCACAGATATGATCACAGGTGTTTGAATCTTTTGCAGCGCTTCCTGATCGGAATCCGACAACCGGCGGGAAAATCTCTGGTAGAGATTCACGGACGGTCTGAAAGGCACGTGATCCCATCTTTTGTTTCTCATTGCCGCAGCGGATGCCTCGCCAAATGAGCACCTGTGAAGGAATGGACGTTGCTTCAGCCCGGCCTTCCTCCAAATGGTCAGCTTTCATCTGGCGTAGGCTGCGGATTGTTTTCAAAGTCTAGTGAACCCAAAAGAGAAAGGGTAAAGCCATTTTGGTGTGTGCACACGGCAGAAGCGTGTTCTTTTGGGGGTGGCAATAGAAGAGGAGGCCTCGGATAAAGGAGAAAAAGATTACAATTCCCCCCCAGCCAGTGTTGGCGGCGGCGGAGCTGCCAGCGATTGAGGCTGAGAGGAGCGGCGGACGTAATGGTTGTATTACTGCACTCTGCGATGCATTATTAATGCAAACGTGATCAAGGCAGGTGGACAAGCCCAGGAGAGACGGTGCTGCTTAATGAACAACCCCCCCCCTCACCCACTCCCTCTCTCTCAGAACAAGGTCTGGCAGCTGTTAGTGTTGCACTGTGAGGTGTGAGTGGCTGTACCTCTGTGGTTAAGGTAGCCCCCTATTTAATTAACAAATAATCCACAGCCACTCCTAATTGACTCTGTTTATAGACCGCTGCACGTGTCAGGGCCGTGGTCACGCTCACCTGCAACCGATGTCTTGTGACATTCATTATTTGGTTCTTCAAGCGCATCGGACAAGAATCTTTAAACCAAAGTGCTTCACCTTTTCTTTTTCTTTTTTTTGGCATTGTAGCAAAACGACAAGGCAGTTACTGGATTGGCTTTTTAGGGCACATATGTAGAATATATGACGTCAGAATCAAACTCAGAGGCATAGAAATATAGTGACAGATATGTAGTTTATCTAACACAAGAAATACTTTCTATTATTGTGTCCAGCATAAGAACTTAGCTGCGTTAAACTGGACATCCCAAGAAAACAATTAACAGTAAGGAGGGTCCAGCCGACTCTTAGAAACGACACACGCAGTTTGAACACAGAAGGCTTGATTGTTTAGAAGTTGTTCAATTTCCAAGCTGCATCCACGGCTCATTGGAGACTTGCTAATGTTTGCTGTAAGGGCTGCTTTTGTGGAAAAGAACACTGTTTTGATTAGGATTTGTATTTCTTTTCTCTTTGTTTTGTTTTGTTTTGTTTTTTTGTTTTTTGTTTTGGACCACAGGGCCCAGCCAGAGCATGGGGCTCCATCAGAGCATCTTTTTAAGTCACATACTGCCCCCTGGTGGGGTTGTGCAGTATTACTGCACAACAGTGGACAATCTTCAGGGAGAGTCTGTTGGTCTTTAGAGGTACAATGTGGTAATAAATCAGAGAAGAAATTGAACTGTCCAGAATGTATTGCATGACACCAAATAAAGCCACAGTGGAGCTTCCTTAAATTAGTTTATCTGAGTCATGCAAAAAAAAAAAAAACAAAAAAAAAGCTACATCTGCTTTCATTCTTGCTAAGCTGACTGTATTCACTATATCTTCATTACTCACCTGGGTAGAGCCACAAAATAAATAGAAGCCAAGTGTTCTGTTTACTGGTATTTACGCAGCCATACAGATTTCAGCATGAGCATTGATTTCTGCGGTTCCTTTCTACTCCAAGCCCTCAGGTGTAGTGCCTTTTCCAAACAGGTGAGCATCCCCAACCCGAATCTGAGACCCTGAGCTGCTTTCCAAGAGACTGCTGCCTGAAAGGGGCGCTGCAGTGGAAGGCCACTTATACAGAGCATGCAGCCGTGGCCTAAGCACACTATAATTAGATCTTCCCTTTGTGTGCACCAAGTGCCAGTAGGGTACGGAGGGAGGTAGTCATGTTTCCTCATGTATGATGAAAAAAGCAAAGCTGAGACACTGATTCTTATTGACACATTGTGCTGTTTTTGATGTATTTGTGTTAAATAACCCTAACATCAATCAATACACTTATAGCCCTAACCCTACCATAACCCCTAACCCTAAAACCTGTGCCCCACCACATCAGAACTGGGCGTAAGATCTGCCGTTCTCAACAAGGGTAGTGATTATTACCAAGACAGGTCCTAAAAGGGTGGTGAGAAAAGCTCCACACACACACACACACACACACATCCACACACTTTTACCAATTTAGCTCTTCACTCCTGGGTTAATGGAATGCTTATAGATGTAGCGTGATTGAGGATGACAGAAAGATTGAGGTGGAGGTGGAATTTGGGGCGGTGCTGGCACTCGTCGCCTCGACGAAGCCCCCGCTAACCACCAGAGCACATCCCTTCGTCAGGCTGGATTAAGAGCATGTCAGGCCTGACGGAGCGGATAGCCAGCTTTATGTATCACACGGGACGGACGAGCCACGTGGGCAATGTCATCTACATCCTGCCCTTTTACCCAGGAATTTGCCACGGGATAGTTATTTACGTCTCAAGATGTAGACGGACATGCTGGAAGAAAAAAAAATGATTCCAGGATTATATAGATGATGCTTGAAAGCCATCAGAGTTATGAATTTGAATTAGATGATAATGTTTCTGAAAGTGAAAGGGGCGGGTTGGATGGGGGAGTGGGGGTAGAGCGGAAATATGTTACAGCTGTTAGCTCTGACATGCAGGATTTAGAGTGTGGAGGGATTTGAATTGTTAAGACCGGTCGATACCTGCTAGTTCCGCCCGCTCGCTCGGTTCTGAAGCGGACAAAAGGGAACGGCGTGAAGCACTCGTATTCCTCAACTCTGCGATGAACAGTGAAGACCGAAACTGTCGGTACTTAGAAATTGCTTAGATCTGATCAGCTCTGAAGTCACGGTCGGCAAACCTAACTACGGCGCCTGTAATACAAGCATGAGCCAGGGGTACAATTGTATCTCAGAACGACTTGTCATATTTCAGCTGAGCAAAAAATAAACATTTGGATATGGTGAAGCCAAGAATTGATTGTGGCTTTAGGGAGGGTAACATTGTAGCCCGTGTAGGTTTGCCCGAGGCTAAAGCTTACCAGTGCTTTTATACATAGTTTATTCCTACCTGTTCTCTCTCCATGTCTTGGACCTGTATGATAGTATCTGCTTCAATTCCCCAGTCTGAGCAATCTGTTTGAATCCACGAGGTTGTGAATAAAACAAGCCTGCTCTCCTGCTCAGCTTAGTGTATAATGCAGGACCTCGCCATTGGTCATGAATTGACAAAGTCCACACAGAGCTATATCCCGCACCCTTACCTGCTGGAAATAGCCATACAAGCAGATGTGCTACAATCAAGCGAAGATGGGGGCGGGGGGGAGGAAATGCATGACGGCACAACAAATTCCCGTCGAGTGGGTTAGGGAGAAACCTTCGGTGAAGACGAGCAGAAAACGGGACATTATGTTTGGAGGGGGTGCCCTCCTGAATCCAAGCTTCTCCAAAGTGTGGTTCAAGGTGGAGAGTGGTCACTCCGGACAGGCATTAGGAGGTAGTGGGAGGTGGTGGTGGTGGGTGGGGGGGTGATACTAACACAGCCACAGCCACCAGTCTGGTCTCAGGGAAGCACTAAGCCTGAATATTTCATGGCTCCTCCAAGCACAAAAAGACTGCAAAACTGAGCCAGCTCATTTGGAGGTGTGTGCCTGCAGAAGGTCAGGACCTGAAAGCAGATAGGGAAAGGCGAAAGACGCATCATCCGTCTACCGCCGTTCGCCAGGGCCTCGGCGCACTTCTTCTTTGCCCTGATTATCGGCTCGGATTCACGCATCAAGAAGTATTTAACGTGCACTCTGGAGACAAGGACGTTAATTAGAATATTATTTTGTCTACTAGATCTAAATGCACAGAGCAGCTCTTATTATGGCGAGCTAGGTGCCAAACTCACATGTGCTCTCTTCTCCTAACAGCACAAAAGAGAAAACAATGGGGTGGTTTTTATGCCCTGCAGACCCAAAAAGGGAGGCATTTAGCTCCTCGCGACTTTGCGTGCAAAGCAACCCAAACTCCCCATGCTTGGCGCCTGGGCTCAGAACAACAGCTCTAAGTTAAGGGCTGTCTCTGACAAAAAAAAAAAAAAAGGGAAGGGAGCACGATGGCGGCGTCTCAAACCCCAGCGTACCTCTTCTCCTATTCCCTCCCTAATCAATATCAAACGCAACAAAAAACACGGGCGTGAGGAAGACACAGGAACACACGCGAAAGCAAACAAATGCCTGTTCAGTGGGGGGAGAGAATTAGAGCGCGGCGCCGTCTCCTCATCTTACCTGTCATTATATGCTTTAGCTCTTAATGAGTGCTCCTCTTCACTTGGTCACATCGCATTTGTTTTCTACAAGTCCCTTTGAACAGCTGAGAGATATTGAGCACGCTTTGATCATGGAATCCGTCTGAATTTCTAATGCATCCCCCCCCCCCACATACACACACACACAGACACACACACACACACAGACACACACACACACACACCACCCTCTCTCCCCATATTTCAAGCTAGGTCGTCTCCACATTTCAGTCACTATTTTGTTTGTTTATTCACCAGCGAGGGCGGTGGGAAGGAGGGCGCAATAAAAAGAATCAAGTGAAAATGAGTTGGGGGGAGCCAGGAGCATGTGGGCTCTGTGAGTTTTGTTATTATTCATTAATGATTATGAATTTAACAGAGAAGTAATAAAAGAATGAAAGAGAAAACACTGCCACAAGACGCCGCCGAGTGTTTATATATATATATATATATATATATATATATATATATATATATAAATATATAAATGTTTTTTGTTTTTTTTGTGTGTGTGTTTTTTGAAGGAGAGCAAGCCGCCCTCTAATGATGACCCTTGGCATGCTGTGGCACCTGGGACCTTCCTCTAGCGTGAGGGAGGGTGATGAAAATTAGCCCATTCACATTTCAAACAGAATTTGGGCTGGCCCCTGATCACAGCGCGGGGGTGTGAGGGGGGAGTGGGTTCGGGGGTCCGGCTCCTCGCGGTCCTGCGGAGAAAACACGCATCACCAGAAGAGCTCTCCACGCGGCCAGGGCCCCTCCCCTGGCAATCATTGCGGGAACACATGGCGACATGACTGTGGGACGCGATGGGGTCTGGATGTACTCCGGCTGTTATTCCCTGTTAAAAGATTTAAACCATTGGGGTATGATAGGTCCCTTTGATGTTTGCTAAGCACAGAGCTGGAGAACAGGGAAGAAGAAGAAGAAGGCAGAAAAGGGGAGAGCAAGAGGTGGGGCGAGGTGTGGTGCTTGTTGGTAGCAGTGATGCTGGGCAGAGAGAGCTTGTTACTTGAAGGCAATCGTCTTCACGGAGTCACACTTCATGAGGGAGGAGGAGGAGTGTGGAATCTCTTTTTCAACTCCGCCACGGCAACAAAGGGAAGATAAAAGACAGAGGTTGAAGCTGGGGCCAAGACCCACTGTGAAGCCAAGATTACTGCCAGCGCAAAGTTCTGCCACTTCTACCACTCCAGCAACTTTTACGCTCCTATTGCCCTGATTTGCCTCTGATATATGAGAAGTGGCTAGGAGTGGCATGCGTTCTTCTGTGTCTTTCCACAAAATATGAACTGTTTAGTGTCTTTAAGAGCAGAGTTTTTGTCTGTTTTTGGTAGTGGAAGTGTAAAAGAAAAGCATTTGTAACTTGTTGGATTATTGTGACAACAGTTTTGATGATGCAAACAGAACACACTGAACATATCAGCCTGATGACAGCAGCATGAACTCCAACCCAAGTCTTCCTCTGGTAGGTGTTGAGATTAGTAAATTAGTTAAATCATTATGATTACTATTATGTGTTGAGACGCTTTACCAAGGCCGAGAAAGAGTTAGACAAAGGGCCCATAATAAATAGTTACATTTTTGATTCTGTTAGACACCAAGGTCCATTTCTCACGAGAAACGGAAACTTATCAGGCCACAGAGACATGGTGTGATTTCAGGGAGTGTCTTCAGTCCATATAATCAGCTACCCTCCTCTTTCTCCTCAGACGCTGCACAGACATTTTTAGAAACTCTTCTCGGATGTAATGGTAAAGCGTCTCCTTTCAGCGCTGAAAGTTAATAAAATAAGTAAAGTCTGAATGCTTTTCTTGGCTGATTTTATGCTCCGTGTGTCAATACAAATTATGATTCATCGATTGAGATTCTCGTTCTCAACATAGGCGAAAGAGCCCAGCCACTGCATGGAAGCAGGCCTGAGAGCTGAATGTCATGTAGATGAAACGCATAGGAGTCCCTTTAGGAGATATTTCAGACCAAACCAGAGATATGTAGTTTGGAAATACATTGGAAAAATGTAATTACATAATTGCAATTTTTCTGCACTTTCCAGCAAAGATATTGACCTCAGAGTCAGACCGGAAAAAAGCACCTCATCCTAGAGCCAAAAACTTTGATCAGAAAATGAATTTTTTTCAAAATTGCCGTGTTTCCATGAAGCTAATTTTTTATTTTTTTTTTTTTTTAAATGTCAAAGTGTGTATTTAATGGAAATGCAGCTCAAATCACTATTTCACTCGAGGCTTTTTATCTCCTAATGGGTTGAAAGATGATTTTTCTTTGTGTTTTTGTCTGGCATCAGTTCCTTGTATTATTAGTTCTGGATTATGTCTGACATTTTACAATAACAGCAGTGATATTTGTATCAATGGCTAAAAATGGATTGTTTTAGCAGTTTTATACGTTTTTATGAGGATTTAATTGTGAACAATTAGTAGGCTTTACATTGTTCCCACTGGCTCTGCATGGTGAGGATGCTTCAGCATTTGGGAGACAGATGGAAGACGGCGTCAGCAAAGGGAATACTAAGGATCTGAAAGCGTTTTAGGAACAATTAAGATCTTTGATGGTTTAATCTGTTCACATCAAAAGCAACAACCGCTCCGTTTGATTTTCTTCTGATGACACTGTATATAACTGATTGAGTCGACTGTCAGCAAACAACCACAGGGCAGGGGGAGAGGCGCGGTGCGATACATCCAGCTGCTCTACACCGTACCTGAATATGACTGTGACTTCATAAATATACAAAAAAAAAGAAAAAAAAGAAAAAGGGAAGGACAACATGTATTAAACCAACCGAGGATGTGTTTGTTTTTTCTGATCGTGCCGTTTGGCTCAAGGGACGTTGAGAAAGAACTGGGGGGAAAAAAAACGAGACTTCATCAAACTGACTGAGACGTGTTTTCCTGACCTGTTTTATTGCAGCTTGTCTGCCTGATTATCAGACAGTTAATCACAGGAGGCCGTACGTCACAGTGGAAGGGATTACAGGAGTCAGGGAGGCTTCCTGACCTTCTGACATTGTTCCACTAGGTCCTCCTTTTTACTCTCAAACCTCTTCCCTTAGAGACTCACCAATCAGACATTCTCCAGCAATTAATTAACTTGTCTTTGTATTAACACCGACTCGGTCTGAAGTGCTTCTAAAACCAACACCAGCATGAATCAGTATGCCAGTCACGCCGCTTTCCTTACTGTACAAACCGTCCACATGGAGATGCTCATATAGCTTTTTATTATTTTTATCACTATTTAGAATATATAAATTTCCATATTTCTTTCTAATTTTCACATCCGTAAATTTAAGTCGAGTCTCACCTCGCCGGTCGCATTCAGGACTACTGAGATTTGCAGCTGTGACTTTGCGCGCGTTGTGTTTACGTTTGTCTAAAAGCGGCGTAAATTGAATTCTGCTGTTTGCTCCCGACAGCGACTACAAGTGTAAAGTGGCGTGTTCAGAGTTGTAGGTACGGCTCCTCTGGAGGGGGGCTGGGTTGGTGGGGTTGGGGTGGGGGCACCCCCTCCCCACCCCCACCAACCCTCCCCTCATTGTTCCACGGAGGCTCAGGATGACGGCTGCGCGAGCCTGCCGGGATCTAATCAATAACTCACATGGCACGCCGCATCCTGGAAGAATCTGCCGTAGATTAACTCGACAACAGGGATGAAAAAGGAGGAAAAGCTCCTCTGGATATCTGTTTGTCTGCTTTCCTCCTCAGATGTGGCTGGGAAACAAGCACCAAACGGGGAGCAATTGAATGCAAAATGCTCTTTTTTTATTTTTTCTGCAAGCGCAGCCGCCTACACCCCTCCCAACCCTCCACGACCCCTTGAGGCGAGACCAGCAGAAACCTTCATTGGATCAGAAGGTGACATATCAAAAAATCATGTCACAAAAAAAAAGAAAGAAAAAAAACAGGCAGTAATGGCTGCCGAAGATGTGGCAGCAGTTCTAGATTTCGGCTGGGCTCTTTCTATGGCTCCCCTGTCTGTTGGGGTTGTACGGTATCACAGAGAAAACTCTCTCTCTGGGCCTGCCACGCAGACGTGGGATTTGATCTTGATGGCTTTTTGACAGTTTGGGATGAGGGATAGCGGTTAGCAGGGAACAAGAGATGCTGAGCTGATCAGTGGAACTTTTCAGACAGGAGTGCAGCCTAAAAGCTCCCTTTTTCTTCCGTCTCTCTTGCTATTAACCCGTTTTCTTTCATACTTCCAGTGTCTTCTGCAGCATGCTGATCATTTACATTCGCAGTCGGCGAGCGGCTGTCTTCTCAGATCACTTTTTATCACCAAAAACATGCTCATTTAGAAAAACTGTGCCGTTAAAAGATTCAAAAGATGGCTTAATAATGTATGTTTTCAATTGCTCTGCTAATGTAGGGACAGTAATTGCTGAAGTTTGCACACTGCAGAAACACAAAATCTCACCAAATATTTTTGGTCTAGTTTCTAGTGCAAATAAATTAGTAGACTTGAAAAAGGACAAAACTAACTTACAAGTAACTTTTCAGAAAGATATAGGAGCTTGTTTTAAGTAGGTAATTATGTAATTTTTAATTTTAATTGTAGCGAAAATTTTCCCATGTTAAAATAACTGGGATTTTCCTTTTACTGAATACTTTAATGATGCTAATCAGGATATTTCTTCTTTCATTAGATTTGTTTGTGCTCATGAACAGGAAACTCTTCCACCTGAGGCATCGTAACATAAGTTACTCAAACAATTGGAGGATTTTCAAACTTTGGCTCCACATGGATTTAATGACTTACTCTTGAATGTCTTTATCTTTCAGGTCATTCAAGTTATGTTTGATATAAACAGCATTTTTATAACAACTGAAGGTAACATAGCTATTTGATTGTGCTATGTGCCTGAAAAATACATAATACCGCCCATTTAATTCTCCCCACAGTCTTAGTACACTTTGAAGGATCACAGAAAACGTCACAGGGCGTCTCATCAGATTGTCAGTTCCTGAAACCACAAAAAAAAAGGAAAAAAAGCTCTAACCCACCGGACCGCACACAGGATAAAAAGCTTGTAGGGACAAATGAACCCTGTTTCTTAAGAACGCTGGAGGGTTGGAGACAAAACACACTTTATTTCTGTTTGTGCTTTGACCAACTTGGTTCTGAATGAAAGCACACCGAACAACCAAGGCACATACCAAACTGAATTCAACCTAACTGGTATGTTAAAAGAAATGAGCCTTGTCACCTTCTACATTGTAACCAATAATCAGATGTTGACTCTGGTTTGTTAGGTTTAGGGGCGAAGAAAGAAATAGAAAGTGTATCACCTTTGTAGAACTTAAATGTAATTTTCTATAATATTTTCATTACGTCTTTAAAAGTATATACTATCGTCACCTTCCTAAAATAATAACTTGAGTCATTTTTTGCCTTAAGTGATTTTGGTAAAAACAACAACAAAACACTCACCGCCTCTTTCTTTCTAAAAGATGTTTTTGGCAAAAAACGACATGGGCCATTATTTTAGAAAGGTGACAATATGACTAAAGTTGTTTTTTTTTCTGTTTTCTTTTCATCTACTACCCCCTACAATGAGTGACATTTTTATTAGTTTGTACAGAGAGCAAATTCTTTGAAATGGCATGGTTAGTTTTCTCTGTTTGGGTCATGGGTTTACATCCGGTTATAAAGGATTTGGTGATCTTAAAGGTTCCCTGCACTTGTTCTCCTAGCTTAATCAAAGAACTACCAACAGTGCAGAGATGAATGAAAACCAAGGCCCCAACTACAGCGCCGGGGCAAGTCGGAGGCAAAGCCAGAGGTCAGTGGTCACAATGAGAAGAAATGAGTAAAGGATTAAATGCCAGCAACCTTGTAAAATCAAAGGCAAAGACATCCAGCGAGGCACCTTTTACCATTTAGAGGCAGCTGTAGAGAAAGTGCAAGTTTCATTATGGATGTTATGGAGAGCCGGCCAAGGTCAGAAAGCAATCATCACTCTGACACCTCGCCCAGCAGGCAGCCCGGCTCGGCAGAGCACTGCCAGCACTGGAAGAGCCATCTTACAGAGAACAACAACAGCCGATGGGGGCCAAAGGCAATGTCACAGGCCACCCCCTCCATCAATAGCAGCGCAAAGGACCTGGAACAGAGCCCTCTCACAGGACAAAATAGAGCTTGTCAGCGTGCAAGATTCTAGGTCTTCATGTCGGAGTCTGCAGACTGATCCTCAGGTTTCGATATGTGTTGACTTGACATACTGAACGTCTAAACCGCCTGGAGAAGCTGCTGAGTCGGGAATAGGTACCTCTTTTATCAAAGCACATTAGAGCTTGGCATAAGGCAGGGCCCGTGGTGGCAGGCAGCAGAGAGAAGCGGCAGAAAGAACATGAGCCTCTTCCCAGGTAGGGGCTGTCTTCCCTGCAGATACGCCCTGTAATTAGCAAGGCTAATGAAGAGGAGGGCTGAGACTAATTTCCCCGTTGACCTCTTTGCCCTCTTTGTGGGGTGAGAGGGTGGCCGTCAGCAGAGCCGAACATGACACCACGCTAAAGCCATTAACCCCGATCCAGCACACCCTAAGGCTTACACCTGGTACAAGACTGGACCGGTACCAAGTCTCAGTGGGCAGCAAAACTGAATTCTCCCCCCCTACCCCCATAGGTAATGAAATGTCGGGGAAGCGCTATTATCTCTAATCTACTGCAGTTGTGTAACTGTAAATTCAGCCTCTGGAAGGCAGTGTGTCATTACCAGGTTGTGCACACGGTGAATATTCCATCATTATAAAAACTGTTGTTGTCTGTTTCGCACAGCATGGGTTCTCACACTGTGATTATGAACCAGGCTGAGGCACCTGTCACATGGAGCTGGTACTCGCTGCTTCTGGCTGTCAGGGTTTCCTACAGATTGGTTGCTGTGCATGTGAAATTCATAGAAAAAAAATGACAAATCTAATCTGCAGGTATATCTTCCCCCCACCTTGGTGCACACCAATATCCAAGTCTCAAAGACAAAATACTACATGAAGAGTAGGCAAAGGAATTACAAAGGTAAAGAACTGTAAATAGCAAAAACCATAAGAGAAGGAAAGCTATTTGATGTCAACATTCTCTGGAATATGCAGCATCCATAAAGCCATAAGCCTGACGCTCGTGTTTTTAAGTGCGTTGCTGTTCAGAGATTTCTTCAACGTTAACATTTATTCCCCAGTCGGGTAGTTATTACATTTCTTTGCTCAACATTTTGTGTTAAGCATATCACAACCGACATGACAAGGAGAGGAGATGGACCGAAATTGCTACCACAATTGATAAACCTGGTAACTCTTTAGCTAACTACCCATAATTAACGTGACATAAGCTGGTTATAATGATAAGATTACACATTAAGATTTCAGAGTTTGAAATTAACGCTAGCCAAATTAATTGCAGGGACATTGTAGTTGTGACTATTAAAACATTTTCTAACACTGGCCACATTGTCCAGTTGGACACGTTAACAGCACGTTTAGCCGTTCCTGATACTTAAAACTTAATAATCACCTGAAAAAAAAACATGTTGCTGATCACCTCATCGTCGTGGGATGTAAGTTCAGAGCTGTGGCTCAGTCTGAGTGTCACCAAGAAGTCAAGGTTTTACTAGAATGAATCACATAGTGGTTATGCTATTCCAACAGATAAACACTTTCAGCACTTTGCTTGCTAAAGTGAGAGACTATTCATTGGTGCAAACGGAGTTTCTGCATGGTGTAGCATGAGATAGGGAAGGTTCTAGTTAGGACTGCATAATTCCACTTTAGAAAGAGCTTGGAATAGAATTCTGAGTCACATAATTCACAATTATGTTTAAAAAAATCTCTGTATTTACTATTGTGATTTAACATTAACCTACCAATGGGACTAGAGATGGAAATTAGACGCCTGACTATAATCTCATGTAGTTACATGTAATAATAATAAAATTAATACTTTATATGTATATAATTTGTAAAACAAATGTTACAAAGTGCTTTACTTTAAAAATCAATTCAAACAGTATCATAAGATATAACTCAAAAGTATACCAAATCAATTCAAATACATACTGACATAAAATATGAAAGAAATTCAAAATCAAAAGTCTCTTTATAAAACAAAGTTTTAACTAATAATTTAAATGAATGATTTTGTGTATGTTCATTAATACGCATTATCCTATTATTTTAAAAATAAACTTGAATTCGAGATCAAGTGACGTTATTGGCTAGCTGCTGAGATGCTTTAGCATAATTTACATAAATTACATACAAATGGAGGATATATTGAAACATATCTAACGTCTTGCAGATTAATTTAGCAGGAGAGTAAATTATGCAGCCCACCCTGTTAGCAAAGGTGATACTGGGACATTTTAGTCAGATGCCTCTTTATTAAACTTTAAAGCTCCAAAGATTCACAATAAGAAAACAGGTTATTGTTATTACCAGTCTGCATTTTAACTGACCAGCAAATTCTGAGAGAAAAGAAAGTAGAAATGAATAAAAATTAAAATTATGTCGAGTGGAGCGTTTGAAACACACAGTGTAAACTACAGAGGCTTGTGTGTGTGTGTGTGTGTGTGTGTGTGTGTGTGTGGTTAGACCAAGCCTGATTTGAAGAACAAATAAATATTGTATAAATGAATTTATTGTGTAATGTGAGCAATCAAATTAATTAAGGGGTCCACAGCTGTTGGAGGCGAATGAGGCCATGAATTTTTCAGTGCTACCACTTCTCCCTAAGATTTTACAATAAATATTTCTGGAGGTCTTGGATGAATTTTTCATGGCTGAGTGGGGGAGATGAAAGGCGAAGGAGGGATCCAGGGGACGGGTGCTCTGTGGCGCTGACACAACACAGAGAGGTGCTTCTGCTCCAATCTTTATCAATGGGAGCCGGCCGACACCATTGCTTTAATTAGCCTGCTTTGTCAGGCGTTCCTCTATCAATAAAGAAAGGCCGGGCCCAGCGCTGGGCCGAAGGAGGAGGAGAAGGATAAGGGGGCGATATCACCGGTCCCACTTGCTTTTGTACCCTCCCACCTCAAGAGAGGAAATGATGTAATTGTGATCGTTGAGACAAATGGCGCAGCAGAGCGTTATATCACCGCAATTCGTCTGCAACCATCCTCTTTTTTTTTTTTTTATGTAGAGACACAAAGATTTCCTTCCAGTCATTTAAATCCCAGAAGCACGATGGCATCAGAAACAGGCACCACACCTTTAATTTGAGCCTGGATCATTTATTTATCCACGATAACCTTGTAGGAAACAAATCAATAAGGCATCCAGCTAGCATGCTGCTATGTAGTATATACCATGAATGAGTAACAGATGCAATTGATTTGCATGTTGTTGTCCAGGCTGGAGGTGCAGACTGGTGGAATAAATCAGAACTGGGTACATCTTGAGATTTTTTTTTTTTCTAGATTTGATATGCAGGTAGGATCCTGAGGTAACAAATTCAGAGGAGACAACTGGTTGGTGGGCAGCATACCAGCTACATTCCACCTGGAATATCATCATAAACAGCTTCCTGCTGTTATTATTTCCCTAAAACACAGAGCCAGAGCAGGGGGCGGTGTTGGATGGGTGTTTTTGCAGGATGGGGTTATCTAGGAGGTTTGTGCCAGCTTATTGAAATCAATTCTGATTTCTAACATTTATAGCTGGAAAAAAAAAGCATTTTACTGTCCTATATTAATGTGCAGCCAAAAAACTCATCCATACTCCTGGATGAAGGATGTCAAATTCATTTTAATTTTGCCCTCAAAGGTCTGATTGTGGCAGGAGGTATTGATAAAACCACTAAAATATTAATAAATAGCTGTCGGCATTCAGTAAGTACTTCATAAAATTAAATTATATTGGACATCTTTCGCATTGATGTAATTTGGCAGAACAGACATAAAAACTGCATTTGATTGATAATATAATATTTAAGCACACCATTGTTATCTTGAAGGTTATATTAATGTGGCCCTCTAGATTTTAGAGGGCCACAAATGGCTATGGTGGGCCGTATTTGGCCCCCGGGCCTTCAATTTGACGCCATAACCCAACCCTGTAGTGTTAAATCAATCGAGGCCTGGAATGGTTCATATTTCATTCTGGACTGGCATAATAAAATAACCCAAGTTGGACTGAAAATAAATAAATACTAAACAATAAATATGAAAAAGTTTTTACATTGCAGCCACAAACTCTCTAAATTTTATTTTATTTTTTTAACATGTCACATCCAGCAGTGTAGAACTCTAAATTGTTTTCCGATTGCCAAGGAGAAACCCAACAGACTTACTTTCCAAAGTGGCTTTTGCTATAATTCTCTACTTGGCAGCTGAGTTGATAGCTGTATGGAACGATTTACTTATATTGACACAGAAATGTAAAAGAAAGGGAGAGAGGTGAGAAAAATAGATTGATACAGAAAGAAAAAAATGCTTCTACGCTTGCAGAAAGAGAGAAAAATTAGAGAGAAGTGAGAAACCACAAACATAACAGTCACTTAAAAGCACATGATACTCATTAATTCAATATATATTCAGAGGCAAACAGTGCAATTATATCTGTAAACAACTTAATCCAATTACCTGTGTGTGAGCTCACTTGTGTATATAAAGTTTCTCCATAAGAATGTTCAATAGTGGGTGTGAAGAGCCACAGTGTAGAATCCTACTGAGCCTCAGAAATAGAACTTAAAAATAACAGCTATGTGCTTAGATATTATTTCATCAGTCAAATAAAATAAGGTTCATGTAGGGGGAAAGCAGAAGTAATATGTATTTTTAGCTTACATGGAATATCCAATGTGACTGAAAGTTAATATTGTGCATCACCACTCCCATGGTGAACCTGGTGATATAAGTGCAATCCTCAACAGGGCCACAGATGGCGCTCACAGTCCACAAGAAGATGGAAAGTTAAGTAAAGGACAAAACTTTACACATTCACTTTGATTAAGGAAACATAAGTCAGCTGGTTCCTCTATAGACTTTTATCAGGAACATTGAGGCAGGTGGTACATGGTGAGGAAATTCCAAGCTGGAAAAGATAATGTTCTAGGTCTAGGTTTGTAATTTTCTTACCTGAACAAAATCCTGGGGAAAAAAATCCTGTCAGAGGCTGCAAAAGAGTTAAAACTGTATTATGGGCCTGATAAAATGGTCACACTTAGATTCTTATTTGTAAATCTTAATTTTCCATCCACAAAACACCTGTGTACATTTCTACTGTTGGTCTATCATGAAATGCAAGCAGAGCAAAGCTAAATTAGAGGTTGTACCAATAAGAGGTTAAGGGGCTTGAATACTTTTTAGGCGCCGAACGGAAAGAACTGATGTTTGCTGTTGTCTGTGTGTATGTCTTTTATTTGCTTTTATGTCTGCCATCTATGAATTTATAGCACAAATACACAACATATGTTGTACTGGCAGCAGTTTTGTTTTGTGATCTGTGACCAGAAAGGAGAATGGCCACTCCACAGCAGTCAGCCCCACTGAGCCCACAGCACCACCGATTCTTTTCATTCACTTATATTCTCACCAATCAATGCCTTCACTTCAAAGTGATGAGAAACTCTTGCATGCAAAGCAGATTGATCACTTCTAATTCAAGTCATTAACATACAAGTTGTTAACAAGTGAGGCCTCTGTACTGTATCTAAGAACCAAGGGAGGCATCGATAACGCCAATTTAGGACGTTTTACCGTCTTAAAACCTTCGAGTACACACTCTGCTATTCCAGCGCCGGATCGACCGGGTGGTGAATTATTTCGCATCCTGTCTCGCTCTTTGTTTTTCGCCTCACCTTCTCCTCCCTGGCTCGCTCCGCCTCGGCCACTTAGCTGGAAGCCTGTACTGCTGCATGAGACCACTGCTACTCGACTGATGATAAATTTATAAGCCAAACTGAGGGGAAAGTATTAAACAACCTTGTGAATAGCCGAGGTTCGCTCTAAACTGAGGCGGCATATCTTTTTCATCAGCGAAAATAACTCTTCAAAGGCAGTAAAAGCATGCTTAGAAAGTAAAAGGCCATTTTAGCGGACGAGGCCCGGCGGTGGGCGGGGGCGGCAGAGAGACCCCAAACAATCCGGCTCCTGATAGCCTGCGACTCCCACCATCAGCTTCCTCATGCCCCCCCCCCCCCCCCCCCCCCCCCCCCCCCCCCCTCGCCCCCCACC
>NW_015112922.1:515791-533462 GCF_001443285.1 Poecilia latipinna
CCCTGAACGCGGCCGCCCCCCCCCACCACTTCCCCCAGCCCCCCCCCCCTCCCCCCCCCCCCCCCCCTGTCTACCCCGCAGCCCCTAACCACACCGCAAGCAGCACAGCACATATACCAACCCTTAAAAAGCTAAATCAAGGCTTTGAAAAACATACAGTGTCTTTAATAATTCAGGCATTGGTGGGTTTGAATAGCCTCTTTAGCGTAGAAAAATCCAGTCTCCTGATATAGGATCGGTCCCTCTGGGGGGGCGAGGGGGGCTCCAGCTCCCTGCTCTGTGCCCTCTCTCACCAGCAGTATCGGCTCTTGCTTAGGATGCAACTAACCTGCCTGATTACATTAAGCTGTAAAATAGAACGCATACACAATTGCAGGGTGTGCTCGCAGTTTCAGAAATATATATTTTTAATGGGTGTAGTTTTTTTTTTTTTTTTTAACTTTTTTTCCAAAAGGAAAGCGCTCTGAACTTGTACGACACCCCGCGAATCCACAAATCAAACGCAAAGTTTTGTAGTAAAGCAATTATTGCAGTTGACTAGCATCTTTACTCGGGTTGTGGACTAACATAAGATTGTAAATATTTAACCATCTTTACACCCATTCCACATTCATATTTCATCAGGTTTCTTGCGGTTTATTCTCAAAGCAAAGTGTTGGGCTGCATAATTATTTCAGTTTAGCTTTTTTTTTTTTTTTCTCCAACCCATTACTTCCATAAATACAGGAATTTGAGTTATAGCTCCTCAGAGGGCTAATTTAAGAAAAAAAAGCATGTATTAATTAATTCAACCTAGATGGAAAGGAAGAAATCCCTAAGTAAGTAAGCCGTTGGCAGGCATCAAGGATGATTTCTGCCTTCAAAGGAAATGGGGATGGATTTGAGAGGATGCGGCATTTTAATCAATACTGTTGACTCCTGAGGTTGGCAGGTGTGGTTGCGGCACATACCTCTCAGCACAACCATCATTCAGGAGGAAAACCTCGACGTGGCCACTGCGGAGATCTACCCCCAGCTTTCCGAGTGCCTCCGCCGCCCGCCTTTTGTTTAATCGGGTCCAATTTCCGACTTTTCGGGAATAAAAACCCGAGCGTGGCCAACGGTCTGCATCCCAGATCGTATTTTGCCTTCGCCTCGTTGCGAACGTTTTAACTGTGCGTGACTTTAAACCTTTTGTTGCCTGCTTCCATTTGTGTATACGTCCATTCACACATCCAACGTGTGGAATAATGAAATAAATATCGAACTCTTAAATATTTCAGTGCATTCTAGGAGTAAAGTGGAAGTGTTTTTCTGACAGACCTTGTCCGAGCCCCAACAACTCTCCTCTCCACTTCACCCCCCCTTCCACCTCCCCGTTGTATTTCTCCTCCAAATGCATTGTGCGGAGCGGCCGGCCCAATCCATCACTAGGCGTCTGGCGGGAGAAAAAGCACTTTCCCAGGGTGGGTGTTTTTTAGTTCTGCCAGCGCTGCTGTTTCAGTGGGCACCCGGGAGACCTCGCTGATGGACACTCCGGTCATCACTGCCAGGGAGCTTTGGGACTCTGAGCAACCACCCCCTCCACCCCAAAACCCCACTCCACCCTTTCCATCTCCACCTCAGCCTGTTCCACTCACCTCATGTTTTCACTCGCACCTTCCATTGTCCCAGAAGTGTTGTGCACTTCCTTTTTGACAATGATGACTATCGTACCTGCCCGAGTTCTCCCTTGCAAAGTGGTTCAGCCTTCAGAGACCGGCCACGCTCGGCTTCTCAGGGCGTCAAGGGCCCGGCTGGGACATCGTCAAGAAGGGGGAACGCTAATTCCACTGGTTTTATTCCTTATCCAAATTAAGCCTAGTGGATAGTTCCAGTGTGGAAAGACCTCAAGTGGGGGAGGCTGAGCAGGGTTCCACAGCGTCTGCCTGGGAAGCTCTCAGCTCTCGTTTTTTCCATCACAGGATGTGTGTGCGCGCTCGGAACAATTATGCAGAGATGACTCCCCCCCCCCACCACCACCATTCAAATTTGGAAGTCTGCTCCAGTTTTTGCTGCGACAAACTGAGATTTGATTTCCAAAACGCTCGCTCATCTCCTCTACACAAAGAAGCCGGCGGGGAGAGGGTGCGATCACTGGAGAGGATTGGGCTGCGAGGCAAATCTAGGTGATGCGTATGTTCTTAGAGTGCCCCTGGGTCTTCCATGGGTAGGTAGGATCTGACAAAAGAGATCTGTACAGCAAAAAAATCCTCCACTCTGCTTGAGCATGGGAAATTAAGCCCAGATAAAGATTCTCTCTTAAACATACTCTCCTCTCACTTTTCATCTCTCTCTTTCCCCTCCTCCCCCTCCCTCCCTTCCTTCTACAGTGGCAGAAGAAATTACCCATTGTACCATCAGATAAACCCAAACAGCCCGCTCCGTAAGACCTCCAGTTCCTCGTGCAGTCCCAGCTTGGTGTCCCTCGGGTGTTTGTTCAAAAGGAAAACTCTGCGCTGCCTCCGGGGGATGTTTAACTCATTGCAGTGGCAAGTATTTAGAGAAAACTCAACAAGTTTGAGGCTGTCAGAGCGCGAATCCAACTGTCAGGCGGAATTATGTCTCCGAGGCGTCTGACGTGACGTAATGACCAATTGCATCATTTTTGACAAACCCTCCCGTCGATGAGAACTGGGGCAGATGCCGGTTGCTTTTCTGCACGAGTGTTTCATTTGAATTTGAAACAGCGCGGCTAAGTGCATTAAATGATGCTGATTAACTAAGATTACGGCTGCGGCAGGGATGTGATTTCTGTTTTGATACGGAGCATCAGTTGAGGCAGAGCAAACAGTTTTTTGAGTGGCTGATGAATAATTGAAAGTCAGCGGAGGGTACATCAATAAAGTGGTAATGAGGCATATTTGTGCAAAAAAAAAAAAAAATTAATTTTCAAACTCTGTCCCTCTTCTTGAAGTGTACATTAATGATACTTTTGCTTCCACTCCTATCTGCTTATATTGATGTTATTATCACCATCATGAACCACCAAACTCCTCATGTCATAAACATGTTTTGTTAAGTGAACCAAAACTCAAAGAACTTCACAGCATTGATTACCACCAGTTTAAATCATGTTTAGCAAATACTTCACTACAGAACAGAACGCTTCTGACCTCCCACGCTTATTAATTCTTTGTTGTTTTTTATTTTATTTAGGGTAGCAGATTAGAGAGTCTATCAGTTTGTGTTACTTTAAAAATATCCTTTTTGAACTTCATCTTTTAAAATTGACAAAATTATTTAGCCTCATTTAATCCCGTGGTCTTTAAGCACACCGAAAGAAATGAATCTAAAAGCCTCACCAAACTCCTCTACTACTACTGTGTAGGGGGCTTGTTGATTTATGAAAGTAGAGATATTATTGCACATGTATGTACATATATGCACTTTACGTATTAGAGTGTTATAGTACAAGACAAAGTAGACTACACTCTAAATGACACTATACAAATCTAAAATATCTCCCTCTCTTAAACTAAAGTCTGTTTTTCTTTATGCAATGGAAAATACAATGTGATATTTTAATACTTCATCTGTAATATGTTTTATTTGTTGTAAATGTAATCTGTCTATTTTTAATGTAAGCTGACCCAAGGCAGAATATGTGATGCATCATGCTGCTGATGCTAAAGGGAATCTCAATGAACCAAAACTGCAAAACCAACCTTAGCCTTGGCGCTAACCTTAGCGCTAACCCTATTTCATTCAAATCATCTCTAATTCTTGCTTCATCATGACTTTCATAGAAAAAAAAACTATACATATATCTATAATCGTGTTTCACTGCAGCAGACATTCACTGGCCCTACACCTAGCGGTTGATTGCCTGCTGTTTCCATCGTTACATCATGCTGTTCAGATGGGATGTTTCATACCTCAATCCCTGATCTAATTATTATTACTGTTCAGTTATCCTCGTATCACAGAGCCATTGCATCATGGATCCAGGAAGGTTTCATCCGAAGGTGTGTTTTTCCTAAATCTCAGTGTTTCTGCTATTAACTGCCGCTCGTTTCTTGACATACGACGGCAGTAACTTTATCTTGATGTGAATCATCAAACATACGTTTCCAGCGGTAAGGGTGGTTTGTTTGGATGAGGTTTTTTTGCGCTAAAAGAGACATATAGTGTCATAAAAATATTTGTTTATTCCCCTTTTTTTTGTCTCATACAGGTTTTCCATTCAATGGATTTCCTCCTAAATGTCAACTCAGACTCCGGTGGTCTTCACTTCCAATGGGAACTTTTTGTGCCGTTTCCATGTTCTCCATGATTCATGTGTTGTATTTTTAGTGAGTTGCCTCATTTCTTACTTTAGTTTCAGTGTATTCTAAAATTAACATGTCTTATGGTCATTTTTTTATGTCTTTTTGTGCATACCACTTATAATAAGACTACAACGTAGTAAAACCAGGTAATTTAGAAAAATCCTCCAGTCTGTTTTTGTGAAAACAAATTGTATTCCATAAAAGATATTAAATGAAAATTTCCAAACAATACAAGGATCTCAAATGCGTAGAATCTCAGCATTTATGTAAATTCTGGACTCAAGTTAGCCAGGGCTGAAGAAGCTTGAGTGACCAGATCAGATGATCAGATTTATGATACTCTAGAAGTGAACTAACAGGGAAAATCAAGGTATTTTTTCTTTAAATAGTAACCACATTACATATTGAATTTAATTCCTGCGTTTGTTGTTGTGTTTAGTTGGTTTTGCCACTTCAGGATTATTAATGGCCTCCAACTGACCATCTACTTTTGTGCATTTTGTGTGTGCGTGCGTGCGTGCGTGCGTGCGTGCGTGCGTGTGTGTGTGTGTGTGTTTTACATGTTCTCTGGTGCATTGCCGTTTTTCCCTCCATTCGTTTCCGTGTTGCACGCTGCGCTCACTGTGATGCACACACTGCTCTCCTGAGCAGGACTGGGCAGCTATGGACAGATTGACGCTATCTCATTATTAATACACAATGTCTTGCAAGCTAAAACATTTAAATGTTTAATAACCACATTTCTGTGTGTGTGTGGGGGTGTGTGCGTGCGTGTGTGAGGGTGTGTGTGTAATCCTACCCTGTAGCTAAAGTTAAAGGCTATCATAACATTTCAATATACAGCTACTGTTAAATACACACAGGGCTTCAGATCATCTGTCAAGCATGTCTCAACAGACCTTGGTTCAAAACTGAGCCTTTGGTGCCCTCTGTCTGTTGGTGAAAGTATTAAAATGAGAAGGAAAGAATATTCACCAAATGTAAAGTAATAATCTATATTTTTTGCCGGGTCTTTTTCTTTCTTCATCTTTTTATTTTTTTATCTTTTTGCAGAAACATTTTGTTGACTGTTTCCAACATTTCTACAAGGAGATGAACCTAAATGAGAGGCCGTCTGTCCCACTGAGATGCACACGGGCGTTCGTCCTGGTGGTGATACTGGAAGTGATGTCGAAATAATTCCCTCAGAAAAGCAGCACAGCGGTTAGATTTTTTTTTCTTTATTTACAACAGTGTCTGCAGGTCACTGTCTTTGGAGTAAAACTGTTCCTTTGTTCTGCCTTTTTCTAACACAGTTGTGGCATGTTGTGTCCACCTGGAGTACTGCTGACCTTCTGCGAGGCAGCCAGCTAGTTAAAGAAGTCCATTTTCAAGGCTGTTCCTGCTCATATCAAAACTCCATTATAGATTTTACCTCCAGGGGAACCCAGGGCTCACAAGGTCCTTGGCAATTTTACCTGAGGAAGAAGCTAAAAGGATTTGAATCTCCTAGGATGGGTGAGGAGGAGAGCAGGGGGGGGAGATGAGGACGAGATGCGCACCCTAGGACCCGAGCCACTGCACTATAAAAAGGGATTTTTGCATGGTTTCAAATATTAGCCATTTTAATCAAGCATATTAGTTTGGAAATGTAATTTAGCGGTTAAATCCAAATATGAGTCGTGTGTTTGTTATCAAATCCTAACTAAACATTTAAATTAGAATTGAAATCTTTGTTCAGTCAGTTGTTTTTATGAACAGGACGGCTGAGATGATTTTATGGGTTGTTTTATGACTCAATATATTAACTTAGTAAGAGTTAAGAAATGAGTTGTTTGTAATTTGGAGCAAGAATTAAAATGTTTTATCCAGCTTTATCTGGTTTCAAAACGAGTGATGTCAAACACACTTGCCAGCATGCAGGGTTTCCAACTTAGTGGGGTTTTGTTTTCTAAAACTCACTCACCTGTTTTGACTTTTTTATTTTTTCAAAATAGTGAATAGCAACATCTTTTAAGGCCACCTGTAGTTGCCTCCATTACTGCTTTACCTTATTGCAGCAAGCTAAACAACTGTTGCCTGGGAACAACACATCCCATCTGTGGTTGTCAGAGGAAAAGGCTTTACTCTCCACCTTACTGGAAAACATTTCAAATGGTTGGTGTGATTTCAATAACTTTTACGCCTTAAATCACCGATTAGTTCCCATTTTTTTCCTCCTAAAACTTAGGATGAACTAGAGAGAAGAGACAGTGAATGGACTTGTGCTAAATAAGTCGTTTAGAGGCACAAACGTCACACGGCTTTATGAAGAAAAACAACCAATAACTTTTGATAAGCATCTACTATAGGAAATTTATCGTTTTTATAGAGCCACAATTTTCTTTCTACTTTTAAGCTTTAAAATACTGAGAAACAAAACGTGTGCAAAAAAAATAAATAATAATAATAATAATAATAATAATAATAATTCTCAATGGGAAAATGAATTCACATCATTTGTGAAAAATGATGTAAAAGTAAAGCACATACTTTTCAACCTAAAAAGAAATACAGACCTAAAGAACATATTACTGGCACGTTCAGTGTCATTCTGCTCTTGACATTAAATGTAATTTAAGAAAAAAAACAGACAAACTGCCAAAACTAGCCTTTGTTGTTATAAATAAGTCATTAGATGGTTCATTATCATTTTTAGTCAGTTATTAAGAGCCATGGATGAAGGTCCAGAGGGCCGCCTGCTGCTCCTGCACCACAGGTTGCAGATCCCTGCTCTGAAATTAGTGTAGAACAGCTGTAGCCTGATTTAGTTGAGTAATTATATTAATTCATTTGAATAAAATTATCCAGAGAGGTTTTAAAAAGGAAATAAATGTTGAATTTGTTATTTACAAGGGCAGCATTATTTATTCTCCAGGCATATGCTTCCATTTTATAGCACAGTCAAGTAACTGTTATCTTCAGTTGTTTACAACTAATGCAAACAACAAAAATGTTACTTTGTAATTTAATGCCTTGTAATTGGGCCTCTGTCTCTTTAAAAACTTCTGTTTTTGAAACTCCACCTTAGGAAGTCATCATGACATGGCTTCTCTATTGACCCTTTAACAATGTTTTTACTAGCATTGCTCTGAGCAGTACCTCTTATAATGAGCTCAGCAGATACACAGGTCCACCAGGTGTTGCTAATTGCTGCTGGCTAGTCTGAAGGAGCTAAATTGGGGAGAGAAGCATGGAAACTGCAGCTCCTCCCAGGCATTTTGTAAAACTGAATGGTTGCCACGGGAGATTAAAGGATTTCTGAAACATGTTAAAAGAGTCAAAGCAACACTCCAGGTATGTTTCTGATGAGGGAATAACTTGAAGTAAAACCCAAAATGTCGATTCTACAGAATACTGACCCTATAATTACATGAAACTGAACAAATTTAAGGTGTCTTGTTTATTTTTATTTTTTTAGCTGTTAAAGCTCTGCCAAAATATTGACTAAATTCTCGCCAAATGAATTATTTCAGTGATTTTACTGTTTGAATTGCAACAGTTTGTTTTACCAGTGTAATCTGCTTCCTCTGCCAAGCAGGGAGCAAAAGACCGAGCAAAAAAAACAAAAACAGACTTCTGGAGACGGTTCAGTGGCAACAAACCCTGAACTAGAGGGCCATACAGTAGTGGAGGGAAGGGAAGCCTTGAAAATGAAAGAGGTGGAAGAAGAAGAAGAGCTGCGAGCCTGTTGTCAAAGAGTTTGCCAGGGGAGCCGGCTTGGGCTTCCAATGCATTTAGCATATATGAAAGAAGAACAGCTCTGTCTCCTCACACCATCCTTAACTATGTGTACTAACAAGACAGATGGAGGCCAAAGATGCAGACAGATCACATCAGGACATCTGTCACTTCATGGCAACAGCCTCCTTAATAAGTGACAAGGCTTCCTCACCCCGTGGGCACAGGATGGGGGAGGAGGTGGTGGTGTCTGGGAGCTGTGGCTGTTCGAAGCAGCCGTCAAAGTCATACAGCAGCAACCACCAACCCTCACACAACCAACGTATTTTTTTCCTCCTCTTCTCTCCCTCTCTCGTTCTCTGTCTCTTTTTTTAATCTAAACAACTTGTCCCAATTACAGCCAATCACACGCGATGCGCAGCCTTGATTACCAGCCTGGTTAAGGAGACATCAAAGCTCCCTTCTAAGGGCGCTGACACGAGGCTGCGCAGTAATTAGCGGACTTCACTGGAGAGTTTCATCACCGAATGTTTTCAAAATACCCGACGACTTAATTTGCACGGAGGATGGAGGACATGCGTGGGGGAGTCGGGTGGGGAGGATTTCACGTCGACAGAGCATATCGCCCCGCAGAAATAATTAAAAGCATAATTACAGCTCATCAGCCGCGCGAGAACTCTGCAAAGCGCTGTCGCTGTTCCGCCGCTTTCCTCGGGGTCATCGGCGGGGGTGGAAGGCCGCGTGCAGATCCAGAAATTCGCAGCGCGTGCCATGTGCAGGAGGATAAGAGAAAGCATCTTATTACCAGAGAATACCAGGAGGGGGGCGGCACTGGGAATGAGCTGCGTTTCTCTTGCAATTCCAATTAGAGCGCTTTGTTATCCTCACTTGGCACCTGGCTTTTGTTAAAAGTCTGTTTCCTGCCAACGACGAAACGGGCCTAAAATGAGACTGCTCATGCGCTCCATGGGTCGTTAAAGCGATAACTCGCTTCTCCGACTGATGTGTCAAAAGCTCAACGCGGGACTCGGATAAACAGATTGAGTCAGAGTTTAAAAAAGTGGCAGGATGTTATGGGGGAGTCACCCCCAAGGATGAGGCGAGGCCTGGTTGTGATGACCACTTCCTGTAGTTTCTACCGGAGGCGCGGCGCATGCTAAGTGTTTATGACGACCGCGAAGGCCACAGCTTGATCCCAAGGAAGTAACGAAGGCTGAGCCGAGGGCCGCCGGTTTGTCCGTCTACCTGACGGCAGACTCATAACGACCCCGGTGTCATAACAGCTTAAAGTCATCGTTCCTCTCGGTGCTCCTCTTCCCAGACTTATCAAGCAACACGTTCACCCCCCACCCCCAACTCCCTGCTGAGAGCTGGGGTGGAGAAGGTTGACGAAAATAGTCTGTATCAGTTTAGCGACACTGTTTTGAGTGGTGCTATAAAACATGAACCATGCACAGAAATCCATCTAATGGTGAAATGCTGCTACACGTGCTGCAAACTAGGCACCAACCTGAATTTGGTGCCTTAAAACCGGACTTCTGATGTCTGGTTTTGTAAAATTGTAAAATTGACAGTTTTGAGCTGTATATAGGACACAGTTTCTCCTCTGAGCTGCTGTTTCCTAGCTTCCCAGGTTCTGTCTCACAGAGCAGCCCTTCCTCTCAACTTCCTTACTGAGCTCCTTCAGACTAGCCAGCAGCAATTAGCAAACACCTTGTGAAAGTGCCATCTGCTGAGCTCATTATATGAGTTACTTCTCAGTGCAACGGTGGTAAGAAAAAAAAAAGGAAAAAAAAAAAGCATTGTTAAAGGGTTATTAGAGGGGCCCTGGGGGGATGACTTTCTGAAGGCAAAGTTTCCAAAAGAGCAGGAGGTTTTAAAGAGACAGAGGCTCAAATTTCAAAGCATTAACTTACAAAGTCAAATTTCTTTTGATGTATTTTTAAGATATTTTAGATATATAGCATGCTCATAACAACTGAAGTTGACATAGGTTCTTCATTGTTTTCTAAACTGGCACCATGCCCCTGGAAAATACATAATACTGCCCCCTTAGAAAGCTTCAGCCTGCTGATACTTTCTGAGATATAAAAGCAGTATTGAAAATTAGTGGTGTCCCGGTTTGATAGCAATATCAGCCCAAAGTTACTACAACCAGATGTTACTACTGGCGAAAAGAATGAAGAAGGCAGCCGGAAAATTCTGATTTTTTGTTGTTGTTTTTTTTTTTGGAATAATGTGCAGCTGGCTCCACCAGAGCTCTCACAGCATCACCCAGTTCATAGAAAGCTCTGTGTCATTTATACATGTTAAATCCAGAAAACTCTTCTGCAAAGTCACAGACTAAAATAATGGATTTATCTCATGTAACTGCTTAGATCCATTGCTGCCAGGATTTTTGAGTGACATATCAAATGAACAAGCTTATTCATGTGTGATTTTGATTTAAACATCGCAATTGCAAAGATGTGTTTTTTCAATATTAGCAAAATACTGACAAAGATTTGTGCACATTTGTAATGGAAACACGACAGAAACCTCAGTGACACAGCTCCCGTTCCTTTACCTTTAAAAAAAAAAAACTAAAAAAAACTAGACATCCAACTGTATCTCTAAGAATATTCAGGGCCTTGAAGCACACCTGCTTCAACTAACCTAGACCTTTATTGGTGGCATCAGGTGGTTTGATGGGGAGGAAAGTACATTTTAGTGATGAATTTAGACATAACCCCAGTAAAATTAGTTAATTTCATCTGCTCTTGAGAGACCAATTGAATTTGCTGCAGGAGTTTAACAATTTCACTTTACAACTGTTTGTGTCAATGTGAAGTCACACTTGCAGTAGCATCTACCGTCAACTAGAGGGCAACATAGCCTAAAACATTCGCTTAAAGTTTCCCTTCATTGTCCAATCTCCTTTCATAATATTGTGTGGTTGCATGCATTATAGAACTTATTTATTTAGTTTATTTTTAGTGTAGTCATGGCTGGAGATTTTAAGGGTTGGGAGGGAAAGTTTTGGTCAACGTTCACAGTGAGATAGAGCAATAAAAAGGAGCTGTTATGTGTCCAGTGTTCAGCAGATTTTCAGTGTTACAAACAAGTCACATCGTCTTCCTATTGCTGAGAGTATGAAGTACACAGGAAGGAACATTTTATCACTTCCATTCTGTATGCTTTGCTAACAGAGACTAAGTTTAAGTAAGAAATGAGTCATTAAAACTATGCTAATAATATCCAACAAAAAGACAAGTTTTGGAATGAAAATAACAGCATTTTAATAACGACAATTGTAGAGAATAGGAATCTGTTTATTTGTGTAGCAAGATCTAAAACCAGGCAAAGTGTAGCAGAAAAATTCTAACATTATATAATCCTCTCAAAATAGACAGTAAAAAAAAGTTTTACATTAAAAATTACTTGACAAAAAAAAGCAAAGGGGCAATTAATAAAACACATCATTGCAGCAGGAGACAAAATAAAAATAAAATCAAAATTATGACAGTCTGAAATGGTTAAACTGAAGTTATCAATTAATCCTATGGAACACAAAACACAAAGTGGAAAAGGTATTTAATGAGAAAGTACTCTTTGCTTGTGCTCCTTGGTGTTGTAGTGAAACATGTACATAAAGGTTAGAGTGAAAGATCAATCAGAAATATCTAACAAAGAAAGTAGGCTGGTTAATAGTGTTCTCTTGAACCATCAGTGAAGTCTTAGTTTTATGTCACATTACTTTTGGAACAGGCAGTTACAAGTAATGCAATGTAAAATGTTTGTTCATGAAAATTGCCAAGAGAAAAGAAAATGTTTTCCTTAAAAGTGTTTTTACACTCACTTACACTCAAAAGTCTGTTAAGAGGTCTGTTAAAAAATCATCAAAAATTGAACTAAAGAAAAATCAGAAAAAATATTTGAGTTAGAATTAAATCTTTATAACTTATTGGGAAGACGAGTCATTTTTGTAGGGATGTACATCAGAAGATTGAGGTATGTTAACCAGAAAACTACTGTTAGCAAGTTAGCAAAGCTTAGGTGGAATACAGTACATGGACAGAGGAAAATCCCAAGGTCAATTCTGTTTACTGACCAAAACATAGGGTACTCACTGAAATTTAGTGCACTGGTACATTTTGACAAATAGTGCCAAAAAACATGCCTTAGGGAAACTAGCTAATCTACCAAAAATGTAAATTCAAAACAAATTATATTAAGAGATTTGTGTTGTGGTTATAAACTTCCTTAAATTCACTAAGCATATGCATGCAAAAGACTAGGAAAGAAGTGCTTCAATTCTCAATATCTTTCCACATGATCCAGACACAAAAATAGAAGAAGAATATATCCAAACATGAGACAGGCTATAATACTGTTAGGGCTTTCATGAAATTATCTTCCTGACACCACACTTATAGGCTTTGGGCTATGCTAATCTGTAGTGTGCACTCAAGGTTAAACTACAATTTCTTTTGTGTGCTGGAAACAACAGGAAAAAAGGCATAAAATTTCACTAAATCACCGCCCTTCCATTAAACATTTACATCCATTTGGGAAGGAAACACTAGCTTCCTGATTTATGCTCTCTTTGACTTCAATAGGCAGGGAGTCAAAGAGATGGTCCTCTACGAGCAGACAGCTCCTGTTGAGGAGGCTGCAGTGACCTAGCTGAACCGGTAGACGATCCAGGCAGTTTCCTTTCAATTCCAGGTGTGTGAGCTGCGAGAGGTGGCCAATTTTCTCTGGGATGGAGGTGATGCAGTTGTGTCCGAGACATAATGTCCTTAACTTGACACACTTGAACAGCTGCTTGGGGACTACCTCGACTTTGTTGCCCGTAATGGCAAAATGTTGGAGGTTTTGCAGGAAGCCAACCTCTGGTGGGATTACCGCTACTGAATTATGACTAAGGTCGAGGTACCTTAACTTGAGGAGAGTGAACAACGGCGAGGGCAGAGACTCTAGTTTGTTGTGTGACAGATAGAGAGACTCCAGGTTTTTCACATGACTAATTGACAGTGGAATATTGATGATTTTGTTGTACCACAGTTTGAGACAAGTTAGTCTTTTCAGGTGCTGGAAGCTGATGACCTCTTCAATAGTGCGGATGTTGTTCGATTTTAGATCAAGTTCTTGAAGGTTGTTCAGACTGAAGATGGCATGGGGTATGCGCTCCAGCTCACAGTTATGCAACTCGAGCTCTGCAAGATTAATCATTTTCTTTAAAGTATTCAGCACTAAGAGCTTAGTGCCATCATTGTGAATGACTAATCTAACCAGGTGTGGAGAGAGGTCCGTGATGTTTGTTGGGATCTTTGTCAGATTGCTTTTAAGATGCAAAATCTTCAGGTGCCGGAGATCTCGCAAAGACTCGAGTCCGATCAGTTTGTTGTTTTCAGAGTTCAGGTTGCCAACTAAATACAGCTCCCGTAAATTCTTCAACAAGTACACCCAGCTAGGAATCTCAGCAACATCTGTGAACTTGACATGAAGGCACCGGAGGTGATCACAGAGGAAAATAAAAGCCGTCTGCTCAACTTTGGCCGGACAGTGGTAAAAATGCAACTCCTGAAGGTTGATCATTTGTGAGATCTTAGCCGTTATCTTGGCCTCTGGAATTAATTCTAATTTCAAGATTTCTAAGTCTGTAAGATCAAACACAGCATCAGGGACACCGGACAGCATGAAAAGATGAAGCTCCAATTTATCTTGAGGATTGCGGGTCAAATGCTGCCGTAACTTCTCAAAGGTCCACTCATGGTTAAGGCTAATCTCTCTAAGTTTGTTCTCACTCACCTCAGACAGAAAAACACCAAAGCGCTTTGAGTACAACAGGTCATACTGATCAACCATGTGGAGGAGGAATGCAAAGTCGTTCTTAACATCAGGGATGTCACTGAAACTACTCTCCTCTCTGACCTTCTCAAAGGAATACTCTTTTAGAGGTCGGCGAAAGAGCCAAAACAGTGTGTAAATGCAGATAATGCCATAAACACATATGAGTGCAATGTAGCAGACAAGGAGTTTCTTTAACATAAAAGCCATGTTATGGGTGCAGTGAAACTTGGAATATCCCGTCAAATGCTTTATTTTCGGTTCACACACATGGTCAAAGTCAATAGATGCCACAAATGTCATTGTGTAGCACAGGATCAGAATAAATTTCACAGTTTTGATGACCGTCTGAATGGCATAGAGTCTGTATATCAAATCACTGTCTTCAACGTGTGCACGAAATTTCCGGACCTTCTCAAACAGGGCCTTGGCCTGCTCACCGTCTTTCTTGTCCAAAATGGTCATGGAAGGAACCTCACTCACAAGCTTTTCGGCAGAAAAGGCAACTCCTGATTTGTTTCCTACTGGGGCTGACTGGTTTGGACTGCCCTCCTCGCTACTGGTGGACAAATGTTTCAGGAGGGTGGAAGCACCAGCCAGCCTCTGCTTATTCTCTTCCGAGTCCTCACACGCAGTCTCAGATAGGGCTTTGGTAGTCCAAGGTGACTCAAAGCATTTTCCAAGTATGGAAACAAAATGTTCAACTTTTGAACTTGTCTTTGGGTATTTGAACCAGAAGTTGCTACTGACCATCAATACAATAGTATGAATTAAAGCAAGGTAAGGGAAATATTTAGAATACCAAGGAAGGGCAACATGGTAGCACATCTGATTGACAAAAACATACTGCTGAAAATCCAGTTTAGTTCGGACCCCTTTAGGCGGTGGCTGCATGAACGCAGAAGACTGTGGAAAGGGATTTGAAGGTACAATGCCTTTTGGAGGTCGTTTTGACATTAAAGGTGCGGCTTGCTCCCCGATTGCATTCTCCTTGTTCCAGAAACCATCACTCGGCTCAGGTGTGTGGGTTTCCAAGAAGCCCCCTGATCCATCTTGCGCTTGCTCCAAGATGGGAAGACAAACGACCTGGTCCTTCGTCAGCTGCATGGTTCCAGAAAATATGGCCAACATCAACATGACGATACCAAGGTAATCCATAAAGACATCCCACCATGGTTTCAGAATCCGATAGGTTGGCTGGATGTCATTAAGAGAAGCTACTTCTGTGAGGGTGAACATTCCTGCAAAAAGAAGCAGTGCAAGTTAACTTGGCTCGAAGAAAATGGTAAGAAAACATGCATCAGGATTATTCAAACTGGATACATTCCACTTGCTAGCTGAATTGTACATAACACCAACCCAATTAGGAACCTAAAAAAAGGACTGGATATCACAGCTGCCTTGTTTTTTTATATAGGCTTTCACACAAGTACCATCTGAGCTGCTTGCAGCTTTTTTTTCCCCTAATCACAGGTTGTGGCAGCCTCTCCCATGTTTACCACCAAGACGTTGCTCTTGGAGCAGCGACTGAGTAAAAACAACTTTGTTTATGGAATAGGGGATTAAATCAAGATCAGCCTTAGATTTAATCACCAAGATAATTACAGCCTGTATGAATGAGAATATTAAAATAGGCACCTTTTATAGGACTAAACACACGCTGCACTGGCCGATATCTAATGATACTTTTGGAGTGAGGTTTGAATGTGTTTTGGTAAACTATTTTTATTACACATTTTTAGAGATCCTGAGAGAAAATTAGACTTTCCTTTAACTCTCAGAAGGCCTGAAGAAGACATAATTTAAAAAGGATGCCTCATTTGGATATGAGCAGCACATGGCAGATGGGTGTTTGTATGAGCCACAACTCAATATTTTACTGTTATATCTGAATCTCCATCTGTGCATTTCATTCAGTTCTGGTAAAATGTTTACATACTGTTACCAGTATGTAACAGTACTGGTAACCTCACTTTTGGTGTCCCTGTTTCAGAGTGCATTGATGATACAGCATACAACTCAAATATGTATATACACCTCTGCTGTATGTTGTTGGTATTCGCCGATTCCAGACAAACCGTACTGTTTTGTTGTCATGAGAACGTTCCCAGCATTATTCTGGCTGGACGCTGGATTTTTATTATTACAGTTCATAGAGTTGATTTCCTGGTATCAGTCAAATCATTCCAAAAGGCCAATGTTAATCTGCTTTATGAATTCCAAAACTACTTTTTATCTGTTAATGTGTATTTTGACTCATAGTACTGTTGGAACATCCAGACCCCTCAGACTTCTAAGCCAGCAATACCTCAAACATATTGAAAATGTGTTTAAATTGCTTAGAAGGCAGGAACTATGCAATTTAAATAAGATTATTCCTTGAGCATTTTAGCTATATTAAATTCTACATAAAAATATTCTAAGCAACTTAAAATTAAAGGTTTTGAGTTTTGCAATATTTATTCTGTGCAAGAATGTGAGCTATCTTAGTGGGTTCTGAAGGAGGAGCTTTGTTCTCTTATTGCTTGGGCTGGCTCTGCCATTACCGCATCTTTATTCCAAAAATTAGAATATGTATTCTGATGAGACTGGTATATCAGAATAAAAATACCTTTTAAAAATGAAAAAGGAGATATAACATATTTTTTCATTAAACCCACATTTCTGTATTAAAAATAGTTGTTTTTTTTATTGATCTGATGTAATATTGTAATTTTAAATGCTTATTAACTAAGTGAAAAATTGTGATTAACAGAAATGAAGGTTTTCTGTGTTTAATGAATCTATATAATGTGTTTCATTTTACGATAAAGTTCCTGAAATAAATTGACTTTTCGATAATATTCTAATTTATTGAATGGGTCGGTAAATCCTCAACCCAACAAACCCAACAGTGGAGGCCAAATGAGGATGCTGCTGGCAGATTGAAGTGTTTCACTGTGGTTAAAAAGCAGAAGAAGAGGAGGAAGAAGAAAACACTGATTAGAATTTAGGAAGCCATAAAATCTGGTTGGTTGTTTATCCTGCAGCACATCAAGGTCAGTATTTGTCACAGCGCCCGCAGAGCAGGTTGAGACCGGCTCCATCAGGAAGGCGCATCCATGGACGCAGAAAAGGAGGAGGAGCTCTCATTATAATAACACGCTGCTCACATAATCAATGCATCTGATTTCTAAATATAACGGTTTACCCTGTGTAATAAACAGCCCCATCTGTCTCTCTACCGCTGCAGAGCCATAAATAGACATTAATAAACAGAGATCAGGACCTCCAGTCCAGGCAGGTACTCACCTTCAGGCGGGCTGATTCCGCTATTTGGACTCCAGATGATCCGAACAACGCCCCATTTTACATCTCACTCCTCGCCGAGCCCATGAAGTCGTCCTTTCTTCGCATTTTTTTTTTCCCGCAGCAGGCCCCCGGTGTGCGGTGCTGCATAAGCGGCTTAGCAGACTACCCCCGCTCCGCCGCAGATGGTCGTGTCCTCTGCCGTAGACGCAGCACCGGCTGCTGGAGGTGGACCCGGCTGGACGCGTCCCTTCCGAATTCACCGATGACCCACAGCACGATCTGTCAGGACCGCAAATCTCACATGGTGGCGCAGAAAATGCAGTTAATCCGCAACCCTACAGCACGCAGTGCTGTGGAAACGCCGCTCCGATTGACAGTAAAGATAGAGATGGCCTCCTGACGCTAGGGACGGTCGGCAAATTGTCAATGCTGGATTTAAAGTAAAATCCCCAGATCAATAACTCATCACATAAAAGCTCCACTGCGTTCCTTTGGAGACATGCTGTGACAATAAGATTGTCATGTTGGGTTTTAATCGTCTGACCCACATGCAAGAACAC
>NW_015112922.1:536252-538028 GCF_001443285.1 Poecilia latipinna
CCCTCCAGGAATGACTGCCAGGCGCCCCCTGAAGGATGGACAGGGAAACAGCAACCCCAACCACAGACAGGAAACACCCAGGAACCCAACAGTACCCCCCCCTCAATGACCGCCACCAGGCGGTCCAACTGAAGAGGAGGAAGCATTGAAATCAGAGATCAAAGTAGAATCTAAAAGGAAGGACCCAGGCACCCAAGAGCGGTCCTCTGGGCCATAACCCTCCCAGTCAATGAGATACTGCCACCCCCTACCCCGCCGCCGGGAGGCCACAATCCGACGGACCGCATAAGCCGGGTGCCCGTTCACATCAAGGGCGGGAGGAGGGGGCTCGGCAGGAGGGCACAAGGAGCTGGTCTGAACAGGCTTGATCTGAGAGACGTGGAAGGTGGGGTGGACACGAAGAGAAGAGGGCAAACGGAGACGAACGGCAGATGGACTGATGACAGATTCAATAACGTAAGGACCAATGTAACGTGGAGATAACTTCTTAGACATGGACTTCAACGGAATGTCTTTAGAGGATAGCCAAACCTCTTGTCCAGGTGAGTATAGTGGTGCAGGACGCCGCTTGCGGTCAGCCACACGCCGATTCAAGTCCGCAGTACGATTGAGTGCAGAAATGGTCTTATTCCAAATTGACTTACAGCGGCGGATGTGGTGCTGAACCGAGGTGACAGCAATTTGGTGTTCATCAGCAGACAGCAACGGTGGTTGATAACCTAGGGACACTTCAAAAGGAGAGAACCCAGTGGATGCAGAAACATGAGAGTTATGTGCGTACTCCACCCAGGGCAGAAACTGAGACCAGATGACAGGATTGGAGGAAGTAACGCATCTGAGAGTGTTCTCGAGTTCTTGATTCATCCTTTCAGACTGACCGTTGGCTTGAGGATGATGACCAGAGGTGAGAGACACCTTAGCTCCAAGAGCCGCGCTAAACTGTTTCCAAACCTGAGAGGTAAATTGCGGGCCTCTGTCAGACAGGATTTCAACAGGGATACCATGGAGTCGGAATACATGTTTTATCAAGAGTTGAGCGGTCTGGAGAGCTGAAGGCAGTTTTCTGAGGGGAATGAGATGGCAACATTTAGAAAAGCGGTCGATAATGGTGAGGATGGTTGTCATGCCCTTGGAGGGGGGCAATCCAGTAACAAAATCTATGGAAATATGGGACCAAGGACGTCTGGGGATGGCGAGGGGTTGTAACAGACCAGCAGGACGCTGATGTGAAGGTTTGTTTCTGGCACAAATTGGGCAGGCCAGGACATATTCTTTGATGTCCTTATGGAGAGAGGGCCACCAAAAACGACGAGATGCAAGAGCAATGGTGCGACTGATCCCAGGATGGGCTGAGAATTTAGAGGTGTGTAGCCAATGGATTACTCGGGCCCTAACGGAGGGAGGAACATACATTCTGTTCGGGGGACCAGTACCTGGATCAGGTTCGGACTGTAGAGCCTGCTGAATAAGACCTTCAACCTCCCATGTCAAGGTAGCCACGGTACAGCTGGGAGGCAAGATGGTGGCTGGAACCTTTTCGGACTCATCTGGGGAGAACATTCTGGAAAGGGCGTCTGGTTTTATGTTCCTGGAACCTGGACGGAAGGATATGGACAGGTTGAAACGTGAGAAAAACAGGGACCAACGTGATTGGCGGGGGTTGAGGCGTTTAGCGGACTGCAGATAAGACAGGTTTTTATGATCCGTCCAGACCAGCACAGGATGTTGCGAACCCTCCAGCCAGTGCCGCCATTCCTCCAAAGCAAGCTTAATAGC
>NW_015112922.1:543278-544522 GCF_001443285.1 Poecilia latipinna
GCAAGGAGTTCCCGATCGCCCACATCATAGTTGCGTTCAGCGGGGTTCAACCTACGGGAAAAAAAGGCACAGGGGTGAGTTTTCCGATCGGATTCTGAGAATTGAGACAGGACTGCTCCTACTCCTGAGTCTGATGCGTCCACCTCCACCACAAATTGCTTGTCAGGATTTGGCTGAATGAGAACAGGAGCACTTGAAAATAGACACTTCAGTTGAGAAAATGCAGCATCTGCCTCTGGGGTCCAAGAAAAGGGTACTTTGGATGAGGTCAGGGCAGTGAGTGGTAGGGCTGTTTGGCTGTAATTGCGAATAAATCTGCGGTAAAAATTAGCAAAACCAAGAAATCTTTGAAGTTGTTTTCGTGTTTCTGGGATAGGCCAGTCAACCACCGCCTTAATCTTTTCCTCGGTGGGTCTTATCTGTCCGCCCTCCAGGATGAAACCCAAAAAGGTGACTGAGGATCTGTGAAACTCGCATTTTTCGGCTTTTACAAAAAGTTTATTCTCTAGCAACCGTTGAAGAACTGAACGGACATGACGCTTGTGGTCAGACAGATTTTTGGAAAAAATCTAAATGTCGTCCAGATATACAAAGACAAACACGTTCAAAAAGTCACGCAGCACATCATTGACCAGGGCTTGAAAAAAGGCCGGGGCATTAGATAATCCAAATGGCATGACTAGATATTCAAACTGTCCAATGTGTGTCTTGAAAGCCGTTTTCCATTCGTCACCCTGACGAATACGGAGCAAGTGATATGCGTTTCTGAGATCAAGTTTGGTGAACACAGTGGCCCCAACAACCGGTTCGAATGCAGATGAGAGCAAGGGCAAGGGATATTTATTTTTAACTGTTATCTGGTTCAAGCCTCTGTAATCAATACATGGTCTTAATGTGCCATCCTTTTTACCAACAAAAAAGAATCCGGCACCTAAAGGTGATGATGAATGCCTGATGATTCCAGCAGCTAAAGACTCCTTAATATATTTTTCCATGGCCTCCCTTTCAGGACGTGAGATATTGAACAGACGGCTGTTTGGGAGGGGGGCACCAGGAAGGAGGTCTATGGAGCAGTCATATGGACGGTGTGGAGGTAGAGAAAGAGCATGTGACTTACTGAAGACTGGAGATAGGTCATGATACTCAGCTGGGATTAGGGACAGATCAACAGGGTCTGCATCCTGCCGCTTCGCTGGGGAAGGACCTGAAGGAACTGCGGAATGGAGACAAGTAGAGTGACAAGA
>NW_015112922.1:550219-551672 GCF_001443285.1 Poecilia latipinna
CAAGAGAATCCCAAAACAATGGGAGAGTTAGCAGCAGGAAAGACAAAAAACGAAATGACTTCACAATGGTTCCCAGATAATATCATTTTAACTGGTTTGGTCTTGTGTGTGATCTGGGACAAGGCTCGACCATTCAGAGCGGAGACCCTTAAGGGGGTTGAGAGTGGAATAGTCTCAATTCCCATCTGCTGAACAAACTGGGAGTCAATTAGGCTTTGTTCACAACCCGAATCTATCATGGCTGATATCGAAATTGACTGATCTTTGTTGAATAGAATGGCTGGGAGGAGAAGACGAGGGGTTTCATTCTTTCTGAGATGGTCCGCCAGTATGCCAGCACCTACTGACGGACCTGAGCATTTAAACGCAGCCCACAGTTTGAGATGAAATGCCCTGATTCACCACAATAAAGACAGAGTCTTGACTTAAGCCTTCGTTGCCTCTCTTCTGGCGTTAATCGGGCATGCCCGACCTGCATGGGTTCGGGTTCCGGTAAGTTATTCTGCGGAGTAGGAGTAGGAGGGGCGTTTGAGAGGCGAACAGAAGAAAAAGTTCTTATCGGAGGATCCCTTCTCCGCCTCTCCCTTTCCCTGGAACGAATTCGATTATCTAAACGGATGGTAAGATTTATGAATTCATCCAGGGTAGCTGGCTCATCTAATGTAGCCAGTTCATCCTTTATTTGTTCGCTTAGGGCGTGGAAGTACGCACTTTTGAGTGCAGATGGGTTCCAACCCGAAGCTGCTGCTTTAATTCTGAAATCGACCGCGAATTCAGAAACTGTACGTTGACCTTGTTTTAAGATCCATAAATCCCGCGAATCGGAAGTCTTATCTGCATCTGGCGAAAAAATCATCTTGAATTCCTTTATAAATTCATCGAATGTGCAGCCGTAGGTTAGTGACGATGAAAATCTAGATTCTGCCCAACTGAGGGCCTGACCAGAGAGCTGGGAAATGATAAAGGATATCTTTGCATTGTCATGGGGAAAACTTTCGGGTGAATAATTGAAAAGGATTGAGCATTGTAACAAAAAACCCCTGCATTTACTTCTTTCACCAGAAAATCTCTCAGGGTTTAGTGGGCGTAGTTGAGAAAACATGGGCTGGACCGTACTCACGGAACCGGTGGAAGCAGGTGGTGCCGAGGGTGGAACAGAAACTGGAGCTGGAGTCGTGGACGCCGCTGATGCGGAAGCCGGGGAGGTAGGAGGCTGGCGAAGAAATGTGATTAGTTCCTCTAATCGGCTGTTGGTTTCAGCTTGGCGGTTAGCCAACTCTTGTAAAGCAGAGTCATGCATTTGAATTTGAGTGTTTTGTTCTTGAATGGTTCTCCGAAGGGCTTCTGCTGAGTCAGATTGTTGGCCAGAGTGTTCTGTCATGTTGGGTTTTAATCGTCTGACCCACATGCAAGAACACCCACAAAACAACGGAAATCAGTAAAATTATATTTA